>NC_090398.1:65126368-65426368 GCF_036365525.1 Heterodontus francisci
GTCACTCCCTCTCTCTCCTCTCTCTGTCTCTCTTTCTCTGTCTCTCCATCTGTCTTCCACCACCCCCCGTCACTCCTTCTCTCTCCTTCTATCTCTGTCTCTGCTGCTCTCTCTGTCTCTCTCTCTCTGTCCCTCCATCTGTCTTTACCTCCCTGTCACTCCCTCTCTCTCCTTCCATCTCTGCCTCTCTCTCTCTCTGTCTCCCCATCTGTCTTTCCCTCTCTGTCTCTCCATCTCCCTCCTTCTCTCTCTGTCTCTCCATCTGTCTTCCTTCCCCTGTCACTCCTTCTCTCTCCTTCTATCTCTGCCTCGCCCTCTCTCGCTCTGTCCCTCTATCTGCCTTTCCCTCTCTGTCACTCCCTCTCTCTTCTTCTATCTCTGTCTGTCTCTCTCGAACGGTCCATCTGTCCTACCCTCCCTGTCACTCCCTCTCTCTCCTTCTATCTCTGTCTCTCTCTCTCTCTGTCTCTCCATCTCTCTTTCCCTCTCTGTCACTCCCTCTCTCTCCTTCTATCTCTGTCTCTGTCATTATCTCCGTCTCTCCATCGATCACTGGCTCTTCCTCTACTTTTGCCTCTCTCTCTCTCTCTCTGTCTCACCCTCTCTCCCAATCCCTGTCTCTCCCAATCCCTGTCTCTCTTCCTCTGTGCCTCCCTCTCTCGCTCTCCCCACCTCTGTCTCTCCCTCAGTCTGTCTCTTTCTCTCCCTCTTTCTGTCTCCCTCTCTATCTTTCCCATTCTATCCTTCCATCTCTCTGTGTCCCTCCATCTCTCTTTCCCTCTTTCTCACTCGCTCTCTCTCTCCTTCGAACTCTTTCTCTCTCTGTATACCTCCATCTGTCTTTCCCTCCCTGTCCATCCCTCTCTCTCCTTCCATCTCTGTCTCTCTCTCTCTCTCTGTCCCTCCACCTGTCTTTCCTTCTCTGTCACTCCCTCTCTCTTCTCTCTCTGTCTCTCTCTCTCTGTCCCTCCATCTATCTTTCCCTCCCTGTCACTCCCTCTCTTCTTCGCTCTCTGACCCTCTCTCTGTCTCTCTCTCCCTCCATCTGTCTCTCCCTCTCTGTCTCTCCCTCTCTCTCTCTAACCTTCTATCTCTGTCTCTCTCTGGCTTTATCTCTGTCTCTGCATCTATCACTGGCTGTTCCTCTATCCTTCTCTCTCTCTCTGTATCTCCCTCTCTGTTCCATCTGAATCCCAGTCTCTCCCTCTCTGTTACTCTTTGAATCCCAGTCTCTGCCTGTCTATTATCCTCTGAATCCCAGTCTCTCCTTCCCTGTTACCCTCTGAATCCTAGTCACTCCCACTCTGTTAACCTCTGTAACCCTCTGAATCCCAGTCTCTTCTCTCTGTTTCCCTCTGAATCCCAGTCTCTCTCTCTCTTTTACCCTCTGAATCCCAGGCTCACTCTCTCTGTTACCCTCTGAATCCCAGTCTCTTCTCTCTGTTACCCTCTGAATCCCAGTCTCTCTCTCTCTGTTGCCCTGTAAATCCCTGTCTCTCCCTTTCTGTTACCCTCTGAATCCCAGTCTCTGCCTCCCCGTTTCCCTCTGAATCCCAGTCTCTCCCTCTGTTACATTTTGAACCCAGTCTCTCGTTCCCTGTTACCCTCTGAATCCCAGTCTCTGTATTATCCTCTGAAACCCAATCTCTCCCTCTCTGTTACCCTAAGGAATCAGTGAACATTCACTCCAAGGTCCCGCTGTTCACAGACATAGAGAAAATGTTGGAGACAGTCACGTTGTTCGGTTTGATCGAAAGGGCAAATGTCAAATATAATCATAGTTTGATGTAATCCTGTGTGCACGGAGGTACAAGAAATAGGCATAGAGTGTGAACGATCAGGAGAGAGGAAGAAATAAAGATGGAGAGAGTGTAACAGTGAGAAAGGGAGAGATATACATGGAGAGAGAAGTGGAAAGCGACTCTGACTGGTAATCTCTCTCCATCTCCGTCTTCCCCTCTCCCTTACTCATTCAATCGCGAGTTCCCCACTCTGCTACTCTCTCCATGTTTATATGTCTCCTCTTCTCTCTCTATCTCTATCTCCCTCTGTCCCCTCTCAATCCCAATCTTCGCTGTGTCAAATCTTCCAGTCTGCTGAACACAGCTTTGCAGGAACACTGACCGACACTCTCCATCACAATTTCTTCCTCTTTCTCACTGATACTTCCTCCCCATTGCTATCCTTCCCTCTCTCTGTTTTACTCTCTCTATATTTTTAGATTAGATTAGAGATTAGAGATACAGCACTGAAACAGGCCCTTCGGCCCACCGAGTCTGTGCCGACCATCAACCACCCATTTATACTAATCCTACACTAATCCCATATTCCTACCAAACATCCCCACCTGTCCCTATATTTCCCGACCACCTACCTATACTAGTGACAATTTATAATAGCCAATTTACCTACCAACCTGCAAGTCTTTTGGCTTGTGGGAGGAAACCGGAGCACCCGGAAAAAACCCACGCAGACACAGGGAGAACTTGCAAACTCCACACAGGCAGTACCCAGAATTGAACCCGGGTCCCTGCAGCTGTGAGGCTGCAGTGCTAACCACTGCGCCACTGTGCCGCCCTACTGCGCCACTGTGCCGCACTATCCCTGTCTCTCTCACTGTTACTCTCTCCATCTGGATGGAGGAAGGGAAAGAGAGGCACATATCGAGTCAGCTTTACTCTGTATATACCCCCACACTGTACCTGCCCTGGGAGTGTTTGATAGAACAGTGAGGACAGAGATTTACTCAATAGCTAATTAACAGCTTGGCAGCATTTGATGGGACAGTGTACATGGAGCTTTACTCTGTATCCCTGGAATTTAGAAGGTTAAGGGGTGATCTAATCAAAGTTTAAAGTTGTGGATGGGTTGCCAATCAAGTGGGCTGCTTTGTGCTGGATGGTGTCGAGCTTCTGGAGTATTGTCGGTCCTGCACTCATCCAGGCAAGTGGAGAGATCCCATCACACACCTGACTTGTGTCTTGTAGGTGGTGGAAAGGCTTATTTTAAAAAATATTTTTTATGTCGAGAGGGCCTTTATACCCCAGGCCCCCTTTATATATTTTTTATGTCAAGGGGGCCTTTATTCCTCAGGCCCCCTTTATATACACGCTTATATTTTAAAATAACTTTATTAAAACCAGATAAATAAACAAAAAACTCAAATTAAAATGCCATTCTCAGCGTCGACAATGTACTCCAGTCCCTGCGGTGCCCACCGGTCGCAGAAGGCCTCAAACGTACTGGCAGACACCGCATGCTCCTTTTCCAGGGACACTCGGGCGCGAACGTAACCTGGACCTGTGAATTGCCACCTTGGCCAGGCCCAGGAGCAGACCGACAAGGAGATCCTCCTCCTGGCCCAAGCCCCTCCGCACCGGGTGCCCAAAGATCAGGAGCGTGGGACTGAAGTGCAGCCAGAATTTGAGGAGCAGCCCCTTCAGATACTCAAATAGGGGCTGCAACCTCGCACACTCCGTATAAATGTGCAACACGGACTCGTCCAGGCCGCAGAAAGTACAGGTGGCCTGGGAGTCCGTGAACCTACTTAAAAGCCTATTGCACGGGACTGCTCTGTGCAGCACCCTCCACCCCAGGTCCCCGATGTAAAAGGGGAAGACTCCCACGTTGAGAGACCTCCATCGGGGTTTCCCCTCGCCGCCAGATGGCAACACGGACCGCCAGGGCGTGTCCGGCCGGCTGACGAGGGCGAGGAAGTGGAGAGTGTGCAGGAGCAGCCCGTACAGGAAACCCCTCCGCAACGATTGGAATGGCACGGAGGGCATTTCCGAGAGGCAGCTCGGGTTGTGTGGGACCGGCTCCCGAGGAGGGTTTCGGGGCCTGGGTCCGATGAACAGTTCCGGCCGAGCGGGGGTCAGCTCGGCCGGGATCGCTCCGCACTCCCGAGCCGCCTCGCCACCCGCAGTGAGGGGCGTCCCGGGGGATTCGGCTACTCCTCCGCCCGCCGGACCGTCCCCGGAGTCGGCCGCCCGGACAGCCGAGGCGCTCTCCTCCGCCGGCGCGGGAGCACCCTGACTGGAGGCGACCATGTTCCAGACTCGGAAAAGATCCCGGTAAAAGACAGGCAACTCCCTCAGAGAGGCACGGCGAACGGACTCCACCGGGAGCTGCGTGTCGTCTTGAAGGCAGTGACACTGGCGGAAAAAATACATCACCAGCGCACACCATCTGGGAGGACGCTCGACGTACAGGTATCTCTACAGGGTCTGAAGGTGGAGAGTCGCAGCCTGGGTGCGGACGCACACCAGCGACTGACCGCCCTCCTCGATCGGGAGACTCAGGACCGCGGCAGAGACCCAGTGTTTCCTCTTGCCCCAGAAGAAATCGATGCGTTTCTTCTGGATCTTGGTGGCAAATACAGGGGGCGGGGCCAAAGTGACCAACCTGTCCCACAGCATGGAGGCCACCAGTTGGTTTATGACCAATGCTCGGCCCCTGTAGGAAAGCACTCGGAGCAGTCCTGTCCAGCGCCCCAGCCGAGCGGTGACTTTCGCCTCCAACTCCTGCCAGTTTGCCGGCCAGGCTTCCTCAGCGGGGCTAAGGTGGACTCCCAGATAGAGGAGGTGCGTGGTGCTCCACGCAAAAGATGTCATCTCCTCCGGCAGGGAGTCCACCCACCACTGACCAACCAGGAGTCCGGAACATTTCTCCCAATTGATCCTCGTGGAGGACGCGGCAGAAAAGGTCTGCTGGCAGTCGCGCATCCTCCGCAAGTCAACAGGATCTGTGATTGCGAGGAGCACGTCGTCGGCGTAAGCCGAGAGGATGACCCGCATGGCTGGCTCGCGCAGAGCCAATCCCGTCAACCTCCTGCGAAGCAGGCACAGGAAGGGCTCCACGCAGATGGTATACAATTGGCCGGACATGGGGCACCCCTGACGCACCCCTCTCCCAAATCGAAGGGGCGCCGTCAAGGACCCATTAACTTTGACTAGACACTCTGCGGCGGCGTATAAAAGTCGGACCCGGGCCACGAAATGCGGCCCGAGTCCGAAAGCGCGCAGAGTCCCGAAAAGGTAATCGTGATCCACCCTGTCGAATGCCTTCTCCTGATTGAGGGAGAGAAAGGCGACCGACTGACCAGTCCTCCGGGAAAGATGGATCAGGTCCCGGACCAGGTGGATGTTGTCCTGGATGGACTGGCCCGGGACCATGTAGGACTGGTCGGGGTGGATCATGTGGGCCAGCACGGAGCCCAGGCGGGTAGACTTAGCCCGGGCAAAGATCTAATAATCCGTGCTGAGGAGGGAGACCGGATGCCAGTTTTTAAGCAGGCGGAGATCGCCCCTCTTCGGCAGCAGGATGATGACCTCCCTGCGCCACGAGAGGGGCATCTCCCCGGTCGCCAGGCTTTCCCCCAGGACCCGCGCGTAATCGTCCCCCAGGACGTCCCAGAACGCCCTGAGGATCTTCACAGTCAACCCATCCAGCCCTGGGGATTTGCCCCTCGAGAGCTGGTGGAGGGCGCCAGTCAGTTCCGCCAACGTGAGCGGAGCCTCCAATCCTTCGGCGCCCTCCGGGCTGACCTGCGGCAGGTCCTCCCACAAAACCCATTCCCTCCGGATCCGTGATGGAGGATCCGTCGTCGGCCAGCAGCTCGACGAGCTGCTTACGGACCCCCCGCCATTTTTCCAGCGAGTCGAAGAAGGGTGAGGCGCGGTCCAAATCTTCCAGGATCTGGATCCGCAACCTCACGTACGCGCCTCGGGACCCTATGAGCTGCAGGTCCCTCAGCGCGCCCTTCTTCTCTTTGTACGCCTGCCACAGGGCCGGGTCCGCGACGGCATGAACGAGGCGGGACTCCAAGTCGAGCACCTCCCTCTCAAGGCGCCCGATCTCGGCTTCCCGCCTCTTGGTCGACCCCTTCGCGTACTCCTGACAGAAGCCGCGGATGTGAGTCTTGCCCACATCCCACCATAGCCTCAAGGAGGGGAAGCCCCCCTGCCTCCTTCTCCAGTCGGCCCAGAATCGACAGAACGAGTCCCGAAATCACACGTCCTCCAGCAGCCTGTTGTTTAAGTGCCAGTACGCGGACCCCGCCCACGTGCGGAGCGGAATAAACTCCGCCCACACCAGGCGGTGGTCTGAGCACGGCACCAGCCGCATGGAGGCCGGCGAGACGCGGGAGATGTACGCCTGCGAAATGTAGAGGCGGGCGATCCGCGACCCCGCTCCTCCAGACCTCCACGTGAAGGTGCTGGAGTCGGGATGGAGATTCCGCCAGACGTCCCCTCAACTTCTCCACCGACGCTTGTCAGCGCTGGGGACCAGAGCGATCCCCCACCTCGAGGTGCAGTTAAAATCCCCCCCGAGGATGATGCACTCGCCGCTATCGATGGAGCTCAAGAGAGCGGACACTTCTTCAAAGAAGCGCGCTTGCAATGCGCCGGGCCTGGGCGCGTATACGTTCACAAAGTGGAGCGGCACGCAACCCAGGCGAACGGCGAGGTGGAGCAAGCGGCCCAGCACTAGCTCCTTGACCCCCAAGATCTCCGGCTGAAAAGTCGGGGCCAACAAGATAGCCACCCCACTAAAAATAGGGGTGAGGTGACTCATGTAGACCCCACCCTGCCACTCCAGGAGCCAGGTGGCTTCATCTCCCGGAACGGCGTGGGTTTCCTGCAGAAAGCTCACCACGGATCCCCCTTCCCTAAGGACTGAGAGATTGTGAAATCTGCGGTGAGCCCCTCTGCTGCCGTTGATATTGAGGCTGGCTATGGTTATCTTCATGTCAAAGGTAACTAAAACCCATCACAAACACCTCACTGTGAGGAGGGAGTGGAAGTGCACCTGGCCCTCCACTCCCCCAGCAACCCGTTGAGGAACACATTAAAATGGCGCCTCTCAACCAGTTTCACGTCTGCGCGCTTGCCCGCTAGCTTAAGGGCGGCACGGACGGACTGTATGATCAGCGCCAGATTCGACCAACGGTCGAGGGCCAGCTGAACTTTATTGCGGCAACCCCTGCAAGCCGCGAGGAAATCCCGGAGTTCCGCCGTGGGGATGAGAGGAGATTCGGTGGGAGGCACGAGGGACTCCACCACCTCATTGGCGATGGAATTAAGATCATCCTCCGTGCCCCGCACCGAATCCCCATCCTCCTCCGGGTCGTCACCGCCACCGGCCGACACATCTACCACACACTGTGGGGCGGTCGTCCCGGCCGCGCCAGCTGGTCCCGCCTCCGTCACGATCCCACCCCCAGGATCGATGGCGGAGGAGTGCTCTCTGGGTTCTATTGTGAACCTGGAACCTGTCGGCACCAGCGGTTCAGGACCCCCCTCCACCTCCGTCCCCAGGCCAATGAGTGGTCCAGGGGAGACAGAAGTCCCGGACTCCGGGACACCAGCACGAGCCGGGACAGGAGGCGGAGGGAGGAGGCTATCTCCCGCTCCGCCAGCACCCACAGGCCCAGCAGATGGGGCAGCATTCTCAGTTATAACTGGGTCGGGTGTCTCCTGGTTGGTGGTGGACTCCGACTGGGAGGCCCGACCCTCTGGGGCATCGCCCTCCCCTTCATTCAGGGCACCCGACCCAGTAGCAGTGGCAGAATGGGCGGCGTCCCCAGGCTCCCCCACCACAAGCAGGGCCCCACTTACTCCTTCAGGAGGGGCCTCAAGTACCGGGGCCTTCCCCTCCCCTCCATCCTGAGGAATAGAGTGCTCCTGCCCGGACTTTGCAGCCCTGGTGGTGGCGGTAGGGGAAACCTGGGGACCCGCAACGGGAGACAGCTCCCCTCCAACAGATGGGACCTGCGCCTCAGGGCCCCTTGTTACCTCTTTGGAAGGGTTCCTTCTCCTCTTTTTCCCAGTTGTGTGCGGAGGCTCAGAGACCTCCATATCATCAGAGGCCTCCACCTCCACCCTCTCCTTTTTTTTATTCACCCTGGGCCTGAGCCCAGCCCTGGGGCAAGTTGACTTCCCGAGATCGGGCCTTGGGCTGAGCTCAGGCTCGGGTAGTGTCACGGTGTCCAGGGGACGAGCCTCTCGATGTTTATTTCTCCTCCGCGCCTTCCTTCCACTTGGACGGTCACCCCCACCCTGCCGGAGGCCGTGAAATCCACAGCCTCCGGTACCGACTGAATGGTATCTGGTGGTGGTGTAGTGGGGGTGGGGGGAGGTGCAGCGTCGCCACCCTGGGCCGCCGAGTTGGAGTTGGCAGCCGGGAGGTTGGGGCAGTTCTTACGAACATGCCCCACCCCCTTACAGACATCGCACCGCACCCCGTCCAAGGTCCAGAAGACGCGGTAGGCCGTCCCCTGGAATTCTACATAAAAGTGGCCCTCTGTCACCTCCTCCCGCGCCAGCTGCATGAATAACTGGCAGCGGAAGGAGTACACGTGTCGGAGGCTGTTCTCCCGAAGACCGAGCGGGACTGGGGTGAGCCCCGTCTTTACCTCCCCCAGATGGTGCAGGTGGGGAAGGAGGAGCTCACCAGGAATGAAGGGCGGGACATTGGATAGAATGAGCCTTTGCGCAGTGGCCTCTAGGGGGTCCACTGGCAGAAAGGTCCCGCCCACGGTGAGCCCCTTGCTCAGAGCCAGGGACACCGCCCGCTCGGTCTTCAGGAAAAACACTGCCTTCCCGTACATGTTAGAGGCTGCAACAATGGCCGAAGGGCCGACAACCTCGGCCATTGCTTTCACGCATGCCTCGATAGTCATGTTCGGGTGGACGGAGCTCTTGACCCCATGCTTCGATGTTAACAAAGCAAACGGTGACGGGGCAACAGGTGCAGCTGCAGCAGCCGCAGCAGCATATGAACGGGAAGGCCCCGCCACCGGCGAAGAGGGGCTTGCCATGGGGTCGCAGAGATCCGCCCACCCCCAAGAAACAAAGCACACGACAGTTTTCTTTAACACAAGCAATATGATGGGGGAGGGGGGATGGGAATAGAGGAGGATAGGGCTGAAAAGGACAAGGAGAGGAGAGGATAGGTGGCCGAGTGATGGAAGAGAGAGAACAGCTGCAAGGATGTTACACTTCAATTGGTGGTTGAAGCACCTTCCTGCAGAGTCGACACTCCACTCTTCCAGTTAGGGGAGGGTTCTTCGCCCGGGTCGGTTAGAGCCGCCCAGTTCTCTCCCTTTTCTGTTGTTGTATAAGGATTTTCTTCAGCCGGGCAGCTCCAGCCGTCCCGAGCCACACAGTTGGGGGTGGGGAGGGAGCCCCTTTTGTGCAGGATGGCAGATAAACACAAGAGCTAGTGCAGGGGCTCCCTATAGAATTTGGCAGCCCCACCCCTGGATCTTCCGGTGCCTTCTCCCTCCCCCAACAGTCCAAACAACCAACAGTTCTCTGGTGCTCCAACACCCACCTCTCCAAAATGACTCTCAGGTCTTCTTAGTCTTGAAAAAGTGCAACAGTTCCACAGTAAATACAGCTGTCTACAGTCACCTCTCTGCAGTAACTCCAGTCTCCTCTCTCCTCTCCAGTTGCAGATGCAGCAACACAGGTGCAGCTGCTCCCCCTGATTGCTGGCAGGAAATGCTCCAAATTGACCAGCCAATCCCCGTGCTGTACCTGTCCCGGGAGTGTTGGATGGGACAGTGTGGAAGGAGCATTACTCTGTATCTAATCCATGCTGTACCTGTCCAGGAAACTTTGATGGGAGAGTGCAAACAGAGAGGTCTGGGACCAGTGTCCTCATGGGGAGGACTTAATTGTGCCTCCTAATTGACCAGTTAGCAATATTGGTGCTCCATGGATGAAAGGGGCTGTGGCTGAGTGGATACGACATTGGCTGAGAGAGTGGACAATGGTTGTTTCAGACTGGAGGGAGGTATACAGTGGAGGATCATATTAGGACCACTGCTCTTTTTAATATATACTAATGACTTGGACTTGTGTTTACAGGGCATAACTTCAAAGTTTGCCAATGTTTGTGGCATCTGCAATGCAATCAACATGGAAGGGACTGGGAGCAAACTTCAGGAGGATAGAGGCAGTCTGGTGAAATGGAATACACAAGAACACAAAATGCCCAACATAGGATTGGACAGAACATGGGGATATTTTATGAAGGTTCTGTTTGTTGATTTTTTACCGATGTGCAGATTGTGCAGTCTCTGTGTGTCGGTTTATGTGAGTATCAGTGTCTGTATCTGTGTGTGTGTCTCTGCTTCTGCTGTGTTTCACCCGATCTCAGTTTTTTACTGCACAAGACCATTTCTCTCTTGATAATACAATAGGCCCTGTCTTTATTCTGTATCTTACCCCATGCTGCCCGTGCGCTGGGAGTTTGTGATGGGACAGTACAGAGGGAAATTTACTCTGTGTCGAACCCAACACTGTGCTATTCTTGGGAGTGTTTAATGGGACAGTGTAAATGGAGCTTTACTCTTAACCCCTGAAATTTAGAAGATTAAGGGTGATTTGATGAAAGTTTTAAGAACATTAAGGGAAATTGATAGGGTAGACAGAGAGAAACTATTCCCATTGGCTGCAGAGTCCAGAACTTGGGGACATAGTCTAAAAATCTAAACATAGTCTAAAAACCTTTCAGGAGTAAAATGGATAAACAATTCAACACACCAGGGGTGGTTTCACTCTGGAACTCTCTTCAACAAACAACAATTGATCCTGAGACATTTGCTAATTTTTAAATCTCAGTTTGATAGATTTTTGCGAACAAAAGATATTAAGTGATATGGGGCAAAGACGAGTACATGGAGTTAGATCACAGATCAGCCATGATCACTTTGAATGACAGAACAGGGTTGAGGGGCCAAATGGCCTCCTCCTCTTCCTCTGTCGTCTGACAAATATCCTGCGATCACTCTCTGTGTTTGAGACACCCTCTCAGTCTGTGTCTCCCTCTTTGTATTTCTGTCTGTCTCTCTTTCCCTCCTCTCTCAGAACATCAGTCAGCTATTTCCAGTTTGTTTTCAGTGGCCATTTTATGTTACCACAGCACTGGGACATTTATTTCAGAGACTGACTCCTCACTAATGTAAGGTTAGTGCTTTAAACTTGACAGAGAAACTGATCCTGGGATTCAGCTGAATGCAGCTTCTCATCCTGAAAAGTGTTAGAAACGTGTTGGGAAATGTATCAAAAGCTGTTTCCATTCAGACATTCCTGCATTGTGGAAGTGTGAGCTATCTTTGCAGAGACAGGAAATAGGGGTGTTTGATTGGACCTGCAGGTTTTGGTTGATGCAGTAAGGTAAGAATTTGAATTGTGTCCCTTGCACATACACAGAATTGAAGGTATTTACAGAACACCACATGAAGTAGTTTACCAATGTCTGACAAACTTCAAAGACATCAGACACATGGAAGAAGAGGAGAAGGGAACAATATCCAAAACCTGAGACAGTCAGACAACAGCAGTAGGAAAATGAATCTCTTTATGGGTTTTAATTTGAAGGCCTGAGCTGATGATTGAAACAGCAGGAATTCAAATCCCACACTGGGCGGTTGTGAATTTGAACTTTTTTTTTCTTAAGAAAAACTTAAATCTGGAATTTAAAAACCTCTAGGATGGAATGATTCACTCCTGTCTACTAGTGCAAAGTCCGTGTGTGTCTCAGTTTAGCTGTATTTAATAACGATTTAAGATGATGTGGTAGAATGCAACATACCCAAGTTTATCAATGACACAAAAATAGGCAGCATTGTAAGCACTGTAGCTGGAAGCATCAAATTACAGAGAGATATTAATATCTTAAACAAATGGGCAAAACTGTGGTTGATAGATTTCAATGTCAGTAAAAAAAGACAAGAACAGAGTACTTTATAAATAATTAAAAAAACTAGAAGCACTGGAGGTCCAAAGAGACTTGAGGGATCCTTGTCCATTTTTTTGCAGTGTAAATTTACCAGAATGATAACTGGACTCCAAGGGTTAAATTACGAGGTGGTAGTACACAAAATAGGGATTTATTCCCTGGAATTTAGGAGGATCAAGGTGATTTGATCAAATTGTTGAGATTTTAAGGGGAACCAGGCCCACATCTCCCACCTCCATACACACATTCTCTTTTTAGAACATAGAACATAGAACAGTACAGCACAGTACAGGCCGTTCGGCCCACGATGCTGTGCCGAACCTTTAACCTACTCTCGGATCAAACTACCTACAAACCCTTCATTCTACTATCATCCATGTACCTATCCAAGAGCCGCTTAAATGTCCCTAATGTATCTGCTTCTACTACCACCGCTGGCAGCGCATTCCACGCACCCACCACTCTCTGTGTAAAGAACCTACCTCTGACATCTCCCCGAAACCGTCCTCCAATCACCTTAAAATTATGCCCCCTGGTGATAGCCCTTTCCGACCTGGGAAAAAGTCTCTGGCTATCCACTCTATCTATGCCTCTTATCATCTTGTACCCCTCTTTCAAGTCACCTCTCATCCTTCTTCGCTCCAATGAGAAAAGCCCTCGCTCCCTCAACCTTTCTTCGTCAGACATGCCTTCCAGTCCAGGCAGCATCCTGGTAAATCTCCTCTGCACCCTCTCTAAAGCTTCCACATCCTTCCGATAATGAGGCGACCAGAACTGAACACAATATTCCAAGTGTGGTCTAACCAGGGCTTTATAGAGCTGCAGCATAACCTCGCGGCTCTTAAACTCAATCCCCCGTTAATGAAGGCCAACACACCATACGCCTTCTTAACAACCCTATCAACTTGGGTGGCAACTTTGAGCGATCTATGGGCACGGACCCCAAGATCCCTCTCTTCCTCCACACTTCCACAATGCAGGAATGTCTGAATGGAAACAGCTTTTGACACATTTCCCAACACGTTTGCAAACACTTTTCAGGATGAGAAGCTGCATTCAGATGAATCCCAGGATCAGTTTCTCTGTCAAGTTTAAAGCACTAACCTTACATCAGTGAGGAGTCAGTCTCTGAAATAAATGTCCCAGTACACGACGGGCCAAAGGGAACGATTTACTCCTGTCTGCTACTGGGAAGAGAGACTGACCTTAACATCAAGGCAGCGTTTGACTGAGTGTGCCATCAAGGAGCCCGAGTAAAACTGAAGTCAGTAGGAATCCGCTGGTTGGAGTCATACCGAGCACAAAGGAAGATGGTTGTGGTTGTTGGAGGTCAATCATCTCATTCTCACGACATCACTGCAGGATGACTTAATTAATTTTTAAATCTGGGATTGATAAGATTCTTCTTAACCAAAGGTATTGAGAGATAAGGGACAAAGGTGGGGTAAATGGTGTTAGTTAGATCACAGATCAGCCCTGATCTCACTGAATGCAGGAAGAGGGTTGAGGGGTTAAATTGCCCTCCACGCTTCCTATGTCCGATGTTAAATATCCTTCTTTCACTCTCAGTCACCCTGTCTTTGTATGTCTCTCTATTTCTCTCTTTCCATCTCTCTCTCTCTGTCTGTTTTGGAGAGTGCAGAGCGAGATTCACTCTGTATCCACACCATGATGTTCCTGCCCTGGGAGTCGTCTCTGCTTATGCTGCGTTTCACCCGGTCTCAGTTTGTACTGCACAAGACCATTTCTCTGTTTATAATACAATAGGCCCTGTCTTTCCTCTGTATCTCACCCCATGCTGCCCCTGCCCTGGAAGTGTGATGGGACAGTACAGAGGGAAATTTACTCTGTGTCTAACCCCACACTGTGCTTGGCTTGGGAGTGTTTAATGGGACAGTGTAGATGGAGCTTTACTCTGTATCCCTGGAATGTAGAAGGTTAAGGGGTGATTTGAGCCCCTGTCCCCAGGCCATCAGGTTGGGCCTCTGGATTACGTGACCAGTGATATTATCACTATCCAACTGCCTCTCAAATGGATGCGTACACTGTCTGTCCCGTAATATCACTCACAGTAGTTTCTGGGCTGTAACCCTGAACATGGTCCCGAATCAGAGACTCAAAGTTCACATTTTAACAGGGAAAAGGCAGGAACAGAGTGAAGCGGGATTGCTTTTGTCCCTGGATTCAGTGTCCACTGCAGACAGAGCAGTTACATTTACAATAGAAATGCCAGGAGTGAACAAGGTCAATGCAATAATATGGAAAATGTAAATGACGCCTCTCAGAATTGCCATCTATCCAGTATGAGTACAGGTTTATTCCGAGAGAGGTCTTACTCAGAAAATATCATTGACATTGAAATTATTGTGTTTTATCCACCACATTATTTACATCAAAGTGAAAACTGCTGATATAATGTGTTTGTTCTGTTGAGTGTCACTAATAGCAATGATCAGGGGTATTACCGTGTCAGTGGAGACTTATCCCCTGCAGTGGGCATGATCAAAAAGATTGCAGGTGAAACAAAATAATGGCCGTGTGGTTGAGAGACAGCAGAGTAGCTGTAGACTGCAGGAAGATGTTAATGCACTAGTCAGGTGGGCAGACAAGTGGTAAATGGTATTCAACGCAGAGAGCTGTGAGGTGATGAATTTGGGGAGGTCGAGCTCGGCAAAGGAATGCACAATTAATGGGAGAATCCTTCCAGGTGTAGAAGAAGTGTGGGACCTTGGAGTGAATGTTCACAGATCCATGAAGATAGCAGGACAGGTCGCTAAGAGAATTAAGAAGACATAGGGAATACGTTTCCTTTATTAGCTGAGGTGTAGAATAGGAGAGAGGTTATGCTCGAACTATATAAGTCATTGGTTGGGCTGAACCGTGAGTACTTTGTGCAGTTCCGGTCACCACATTACAGAAAGGATTTAATTGCACTAGAGAGGGTACAGAGCACATTTACGAGGATGTTGCCAGGTCTGGAAAATAATTTTGCTGTGAGGAAATATTGGATAGGCTGGGACTGTTGTGCTTGGAACAGAGAAGTCTGAGGTGAGGTTAGATTGAAATGTCGTAAGTTTTGAGGGGCCCGGATAGAGTGTACGTGATGGGCCGATTTACCTTCGCAGAGAGGTCAGTGACAAGGGGGCATCGATCTGAAGTGAAACAAAAACAGGAAATTCAGGAAATACTCAGCAGGTCTGGCAGCATCTGTGGAGAGAGAAGCAGAGTTAACTTTGCATGACGGTGACCCCTCATCAGAACCTTCATCACTGACCTGAAACATGAGACAGGGAAGGTTGTTGGGGTGGAGGAGGTTACAGAGATCGGGAGGGTTGTAGGGCTGAGGACGTTAGAGAGTTAGGGAAGGTTGTCGGGCCTGGAGGAGGTGACAGAGATAGGGAGGGTTGTCTTGGTGGAGGAGGCTACAGAGATCGAGAGGGTTGTCTTGGTGGAGAAGGTTTCAGAGATAGGGAGGTTTGTCGGGGCTGGAGGACGTTGTAGAGATTGGGAAGGCTGTAGGGGCTGGAGGAGGTTAGAGATTCGGAGGGTTGTAGCTGGTGGAGGAGTTTACAGAGATGTTGAGGTTTGTAGCGGCTGGAGGAGGTTAGAGAGATAGGAAGGAATATAGAAGCTGGAGGAGGTTACAGAGATATGGATGGTATTAGGGACTGGTGGGGGTTCCAGAGCTTGGCAGGGTTGTAGGGGCTGAGGAGGTTACAACGAGAGGGAGGGTTGTAGGAGCTGTGGAAGCAATAGCGAAAGGGAGTGTTGCAGGGGCTAGAGGATGTTAAAGAGCTAGGGTGGGTTGTAGGGGCTGGAAGAGGTTACAGAGATCGGGAGGAGGTTACAGAAATACGGAGTGTTGTAGGGGGTGAAGGAGGTCACAGAGGTCGGGAGTGTCGTGGGCTGAAGAGGTAACAGAGATAGGGAGGATTGTAGGGGATGAAGTAGGTTACAGAGGTAGGGAGGGTTGTCGTGGTGGAGGAGGTTACAGAGATCGGGAGGTTTGTAGGGGCTGGAGGAGGTTGCAGACATGGCGGGGCGGGTGGTGTTCTAGGGGCTGCGAGGAATTAGAGAGATAGGGATCGATTTAGGGGCTGGAAGGGTTGACAGTTATATGGAGGACTGTCGGGGCTGGAGGAGGTTATTGAGATAGGGAGGGTTGTACGGGCTGGAGCAGGTTACAGAGATAGGGAGGGTTGTAGGGGCTGGAGGAGGTTACAGAGAAAGGGAGCGTTGTAGGGACTGGAGGAGGTTACAGAGATAGGGAGGGTTGTAGGAGCTGAGGAAGTAATAGCGATAGGGAGGGTTGTAGGGGCTGGAGGAGGTTTCCGAGATAGGGAGGGTTGTAGGAGCTGAGGAAGTAATAGCGATAGGGAGGGTTGTAGGGGCTGGATAAGGTTACAGAGATAGGGAGGATTGTACGGGCTGGAGGAGGTTACAGAGATAGGGAGTGTTGTGGGGGCTGGAGGAGGTTACACATATGGGGAGGGTTGTAGGGGCTGGAGTAGGTGACAGAGATAGGGAGGGTTGGACGGTCAGGAGGAGGTTACAGAGATAGGGAGGGCTGTAGGGGCTGGAGGAAGTTACACATATAGGGAGGGTTGTAGGGGCTGGAGGAGGTGACAGAGATAGGGTGTGTTGGACGGTCAGGAGTAGGTCACAGAGATAGGGTGTGTTGTGGGCGCTGGGGGACTTTACAGAGATAGGGAGCTTGGAGGGGCTGCAGCATGTTAGAGAGATCGGGAGGGTTGTATGTGCTGGAGGGGAGTACAGTGATAGGGAGAGTTATCGGCACTGGAGGTGGTGACAGATTTAGGGAAGCTTCTGGGGGATGGAGGACGTTACAGAGACAGGGGCAGTTGTTGGGTTGGTGGAGGTTACAGAAGAATTGAGTGTTGTAGGGCTGGTGGAGTTTGGAGAGATAGGAAGGGATGTGGAGGCTGGAGGATGTGACAGAGATAGGGAGGATTGTAGGGGCTGGAGGAGTTGGCAGAGTTAGGGAGGGTTGTAGCTCTGGACGAGGTTCCAGAGATAGGGTTGGTTTTAGAGGTTGGAGGAGGTTGCATTTATAGGGAGGATTGTAGGGGCTGGTGGAGTTGGCAGAGCTAGGGAGGGTTGTCGCTCTGGAGGAGGTTACAGCGATAGGGAGCGTTGTAGGCGCTTGAATAGGTGCCAGAGATAGGGAGAGTTGGAGGGGCTGGAGGAGGTTACGATGATAGGGAGGATTGTAGGAGGCTGCACAGATCGGGAGGGCTGTAGGGGCGAGAGGAGATTACAAAGATAGGGAGGGTTGGAGGGGCTGGAGGGGGTTAGGGAGATAGGGAGGATTGGAGGAGGCTGCACAGATCGGAATGGCTGTAGGGGCTAGAGGAGATTACAGAGCTAGGGAATGTTGTCAGGGCTTGAGGAAATGACAGAGATAGGGATTCTTCGAGGGGCTGGAAGACATAACAGAGTTAGGTAGTGTTGTAGGGGCTGAGTAGGTTACAGAGATAGGCAGGGTTATCAGGTTTCCAGTAGGTGACAGAGATCGGGAGAGTTGTAAGTGCTGGAGGAGGTTACACAGATAAGCGGGAGGGGTGTTGTGCGCACTGGTGCAGGTCACAGAGATAGGGAGTGTTGTAGGGACTGGAGGATGTGACAAGATAGGGATAGTTGTGGGGACTGAAGGACATGGCAGAGATGGGGAGGTTTATGCAGTCTGGAGGAGGTTACAGAGATAGGGAGAATTGGGGTGCTGAGGTGGAAACAGAGCTGGGAGGGTTTTAGGAGCTGGAGGAGACCACAGTAATAGGGATTGTTCTGCGGCTGAGGAGGAAACAGAGATTGGGAGGGCTGTAGAGGATGGAGGCGGTTACAGAAATAGGGAGGGTTTTCGGGGCTGGAGGAAGTTACCAGGGTTGGGAGGATTGTCTGGGCTGGAGCAGGTTACAGAGATAGTAAGGGTTGTAGGGGCTGGCGGAGTTGACAGAGATGGGGAGTTTGGGTGCTCACTGGACACAGGTGTGGAACTGGAGTATTGGAGAACAGCTGACATTGTACCTCTGTTTAAAAAGGGAGCGAAGGATAGACCGATTAATTACAGGCCAGTCGGTATAACCTCAGTAGTGGGCAAATAATTGGAATATTTTCTGAGACAGGATAAACTGTCACTTAGAAAGGCATAGCTTAATCACAGATAGTCAGCATTGATTCATTAAGGGAAGATCTTGTTTGACCAACCTGATTGAATGTTTTGAAGAAATAACAAGAAAGATAGATGAGGGTAGTGCAGTTGATGTGGTCTACAAGAATTTTAGCAAGGCTTTTGTTAAGGTCCCACAGGACAGACTGGTTAAAAAATTAAAATCCCATGGGATCGAGGGAAATGCAGCAATGTGGATACAGAAGTGTCTCAGTGGCAGAACACAAAGGGTAATTGTTGACGGGTGTTTTAGTGAATGGAGGGATGTTTCCAGTGGCCTTCTGCAGGCCTCAGTACTGAGTCCCCTGCTTTTTGTGGTATATATTAAAGTTTTGGATGGAAATGTAAAGGGGGCATGATCAAGAAGTTTGCAGACAACACAAAGATTGGCCTTGTAGTAGAGAGCGAGCAGTATAGTTGAAGGCTGCAGGAAGATATTGATGATCTGATAAGATGGGCAGAAAAGTGGCAAATGGAGTTCAACTCAGAGAATTGTGAGGCGATGCATTTGGGGAGGTCAAACAAGACAACTGAATGTACGGTTTATGGGAAAATACTGAGAAGTATCAAGGGACCTTGGAGTGAATGTTCACAGATCCCTGAAGGTAGAAGGACAGATCGATAAGGTGGTTAAGAAGGCATATGGAATCCTTTCCTTTATTAACCGAGGTATAGAATATAAGAGCAGGGTGGTTATGCTGGAACAGTATAATTCATTAGTTAGGTCACAACTTGAGTACTGTGTGCAGTTCTGGTCACGTCACTAAGAAAGGATGTAACTGCACTGGAGAGGGTACAGAGGGAATTTACGAGGATTATGCCAGGACAGGAAAATGCAGCTATGAGGAAAGATTGGGTTTATTCTCCTTGGAACAGATCTGATTGAAATGTATAAAATGTTGAGGTGCCTGGATAGAGTGGAGGTGAAGGTTCTATTGTCCTTAGCAGAGAGTTCAGTGACTCGGGAGAATAGATGTTAAGTGATTGTCAAAATAATCAGAGTGGGGATGAGGCAAAATGTTTTCACCCAGAGGCTGATGTGGGTCTGGAACTCGCTGCCTGAAAGGGTAGTTGAGGCAGAGACCCTCAACTCATTCAAAAGGACTCTGGATATGCACCTCAAGTGCTATAATCTGCAGGGCACCGGACCAAATGCTGGAAGGTGGGATGAGAATCGGTGGATCGTTTTTGGGCTGGCACAGACACAATGGGCCAAGTGGCCTCTTTCTGTGCGTTAAACGTTCTATGTTTCTCTTTCTATGATATAACGTTTCATTACAATTAGCCAAGAACTGACGATCTGATTAATATTTAGCCCTCCAGCCAGAATAATATCTTTGCTACAATAAACGCAGCATCGAATTCCAATGATCAACCCCAGCTTCTCTCTCACTCTCTCTCTCTCTTTATCTTGTCCAGTAACATAGCAATTCTGCAATGTGTGAATGAATATATTTCAGAACTCCATTTAACAATGCAACCTGCTCTCTCTGGCCCAGAAAACACGCAGTTCCAAAAGGTGAATGACGAAATTCTACAGTGTATATTGTACAATGGGAGATCCTCTCGCTGGCCCAGATAAAAGGCAGAGCTACAATGTGGCAAAGTATGGATAACAAAACAAATTAGAGAGAGAGAGAGACAGAGAGACGAAAGAGCCGGGTTGCAGACTGTCTGGACGAAGGAGACAGGTTGCCAGACCACATGAATGAAAGAGACGAGGTGACAGAGAGTGAGATAAAGGAAGCAGACAGATTGATACAGAAATACAGACAGGGAGTGAGAAAAAGGATTGAAGAGAGAGAGAGAAAAGAAAAGTACAGAGCACCAAACAGAGTGAGGTAGAGACGTGGGGAGAGGAATGAAAAAGACAGTTAGGCAGACGGAATGTGCACGAGAGACAGACAGGGAATGAGAGAGAGAGAGAGAAAAAAAACGAGAACGGAAGTGAGAGAGAGTCATAAAGAGCAAAATCCGAGAGAGAGAGAGCAAGAGCCAGTAGGCTCGAGAGATAGATAGAGTGCTGGAGAGAAAGAGAAGGCGGGTGAGAGAGAATGTGACAGAGAAAGAGGGAAAGTGAGAGAGAATGAGACAGAGAAAGAGAGGGGCTGACTTGGAATCACACAGACTGACAGTAGGGAGAATCATAGTTTGAGAGAGACAGGTTGGCAAATAAAATGAGAAAAAGAGAGAGAGAAAGAGTGAGAGAGAATGAGAGGGAGAGAAAGAGGGCGAACGAAAGTTGGACAGGTACAGCATGAAATGAAGAGAAAGAGACTGACGTGGAATGAGAGAGTAAATCAGACACGGAGAGAGACAGACATAGAATGAGTGAGAGAAAGGGGGAGTGACAGTGAGACAGACAGAGCAGGGGAGAGAGACAGACAGACACAGAGAGAAAGTCAGACAGATAGATCTGAATTTGTTCAACGTGTGTTTTGAGCTGAGGTTGGAATTGACATGTGTCACTGCCTCCCGAACATTTTTCAATCCCTGTGTGGGACCTTTAAGGGGGATCAGACATTTTCAAACTACAGTAATGTTCCCGACAAGGGCTTTGAGTTAAATGTTTCACATCAAGAAAACAGGTCCACTGGTCAAACTGGTTCTGTCCTCATTGTGCTGAATTAACATGTCAATGGACAGGACCCCAAGGAACATATTGAACAACATCCCAACGGTAACATTCAGAAAATTCTTTCATCGGATGTGGACGTCGCAGGCCAGGCCAGCATTTATTGTCCATCCCTAATTGCCCTTGAACTGAGTGGCTTGCGAGGCCATTTCAAGGGCATGTAAGAATTAACCACATTGCTGTGGATCTGGAGTTACATGTAGGCTAGACCAGGTAAGGACAGCATATTTCCTTCCCTAAAGGACATTTGTGAATCAGATGGGTTTTTACAACAATTGACAATGGTTTCATGGCCATCATTAGACTAGCTTTAAATTAAAACATATTCACTGGTGAAGCAAACTGCTGAGCTGGGTTGTGTCTGGGTGGAAATGAGTCCCAGAGAGTTTTGGGATGAGGAATATTATTGGACAGACTGTCCATCCGCCTTGGACAGTGTCCTTCACCCAGAGGCTGGATTCAATGTGTCTACCTACATTTGTGTCAGTCTTTTGATCCCTCATTTCAACATGTGCCTGTTGGATTGTGATCCTTGATTTTTAAAATGGATTAAAGTTTTGGTTAATTTAGGCCTGGCCCGTCATTACGACACGAACATGTTAATCCTCGATGCAGTCATTTAGGAAGGATAGGTGGAGGGGAAAAGGAGGTGTGATAGTGCTGTTAATGCAGGACGAGACAGTACATTAGTGAGACAGCATCTTAGATCAAAGGAGCAAGATATAGAATCAGTTTGGGTGGAGTTAAGAAACAGCAAGAGGCAGCAAACATTGGTGGGAGATGTTTTGTAGACCACCAAACTACAGTGGCAATGTTGGACATGGGAAACATTAGGAAATTACAGCTGTATGTAACATGGGCAATACAGTAACAATGGGCATCTTCAATTTACAGATAGATTGCCTCATGCTAATTAGCACTAATTCTGTGGAGGATGAATTCCTAGTATGTGTATGAGATGGATGACTGGAGCAGTCTGTTGAAGAACCAACTCGGGATTGAGCTATTTCAGGTTTTGTATTTTGTAATGAGAAAGGGCTAATTAATAACCTTTCTGTAAAGGAGCCATTATGAAATCGTGACCGCAATATGATAGTAATTTACATTTGAAAAAATGTTATAGTTCATTCTGAAACGAGGCTTGTAAATCTGAACAAAGGAAACTATGAAGATATGAATGGCAAATTGCCTCTGGTGTATTGGGAAAATGCATTGAACGATTTGACAGTTGAAAGACAATGGCTGCAGTTAAAGATGTTATTTCACGGTTGACAAGAAATGTACATTCCTCGAAGGACCAAAAACCCAACAGGAAAGGTGAATCATCCCTGGCGAAACAAGATTGCATTCGGTCAAACTTGTAAGCCTTGCAAGGTCACCAGGAAACGTGGCAAGCCCGAGGATTGGGAGCGATTTAGAAACCAACAAAGGAGAACCAATAAACTAATCGGGAAAGGGAAAATAAATCTGGAATGTAAACTAGCTAGAAACTTAATGCTTCTTTATGTATTTGAAAAGGAATAGATTAGCAAGGACGGATGTGGGTCCATTGCAAGCGGTGATCGGAGAGTTTGTGATGGAGAATGAGGAAATGACGGAGAGACTAAACAATTACTTTGTATCTGTCTTCACGGAGGAAGATACAGAAAATCCTCAAGTAATTCTAGGGAAACATGGGACTTGTAAAAATGAGGAACTGAAATCAATTAGTATAAATAAAGAGGTAGTTATTGAAAAAATAATTGTATTGTAAATGAATAAATCCCCTGGACTAGATGAGCTACATCCCAGAGTATTGAAGGAAGTGGCTATAAAATAGTAGGTTATCTTTCAAAATTCTATAGATTCTGGAAGGGTTCCTGCACACTGCAAATTAACAAATGTCATCCCAATTTTTAAGAAGAGAGCGAAAGAGAAACAGAGAACTATAAACCTGTTAATTTGATGTCAGTAGTAGTGAAAATGTCAGAATCTATGAAGAAGAATGAGATATCACAGCACTTGGAACAAATGATATGATCGGGCTCAGTCAATGTGGATTTATGAAACGGAAATCATGTTTGACAAACCTATTGGAGTTTATTTTTTGAGGATGTTCCTTGTAGCATAGAGAAAGGAAAACCAGTGGATGTGCTGTCTTTGGATTTTAAGACGGCTTTTGATAAGATGCTGCACAGGAGATGAATAAACAGAATCAGAGCACATGGGATTGCGAATAACATACTACTATGGATTGAGAACTGGTTAACAGAAAGAAAGCAGAGGGTAGGAATAAATGAGACATTGCCAAGATGGCAGTCTGTTAGTAATAGGGTACCACAAGGATCAGTGCTTTAGCCACAGCTGTTCACAATCTATCTAAATGGGTGGCACAGTGGCTCAGTGGTTCGCCTGACAGCTGTAACGACCCGGGTTCAGTTCTGGGTACTGCCTGTCCGAGATTTGCAAGTTCTCCCAATGACCATGTGGTTTTCCACTGGGTGCTCCGCTTTCCTCCCACAGCCAAAGACTTGAAGGTTGATAGGTAAATTGGCCATTATAATGGTGGGGATGTGGTAGGGAATATGGGGTTAATGTAGGATTAGTATAAATGGGTGGTTGTTGCTCGGCACAGACTCGGTGGACCGAAGGGCCTGACTCAGTGCTGTATCTCTAAACAAATATAAAATAAAATGGTTTGGACGTGGGGGTCAAAGGGAATATTTCCAAATTTGCTGATGACACAAAACTAGCTGGGAAATTAAGTTGTGAGGAGGATGCAAGGAGGCTTTAAGGGGGTTTGGACAGGCTTCGTGAATGTGCAAGAACATGGCAGATGGAATATAATGTGAGTAAGTGTGGAGTGATCCTTCCTTCTTTCTTTCTTTCTCGTTCTTTCTTTCTTTCGTCTCCTTGTCTCGAGAGACAATGGATAAGTGCCTGGAGGTGGTCAGTGGTTTGTGAAGCAGCTCCTGGTGTGGCTCTAAAGTCCGATTCCAGAGTGACAGACTCTTCCACCGGCGCTGGTTGTCGGGGCTGTTACACAGTTGGCTCTCCCCTTGCGCTTTTGTCTTTTTTCCTGCCAACTGCTAAGTCTCTTCCACTCGCAACACTTTAGCCCCACCTTTATTGCTGTCCCCTAGCTCTGGCGATCACCAGCAACTGACTCCCACGACTTGTGATCAATGTCACAGGACTTCATGTCGCATTTGCAGACGTCTTTAAAGCGGAGACATGGACGGCCTGTGTGTCTGATAACAGTGACGAGCTCGCTGTACAATGTGTCCTTGGGGAACCTACCATCTTCCATGTGGCTCACATGGCCAAGCCATCTCAAGCACCACTGGCTCAGTAGGGTGTATATGCTGGGGATGTTGGCTGCCTCGAGGACTTCTGCATTGGAGATACGGTCCTGCCGCCTGATGTCTAGGATTCTTTGGAGGCAGCGAAGATGGAATGAATTGAGACGTCACTCTTGGCTGACATAAGTTGTCCAGGCCTGGCTGCCATAGAGCAAGGTATTGAGGACACAGGCTTGATGCACTCGGACTTTTGTGTTCCGTGTCAGTGCACCATTTTCCGACACTCTCATGCCGAGTCTGTACATAGCTGCGGGCGCCTTTCCAATGCGCTTCTTGACTTCTGCATCGAGAGACAGGTTACCGGTGATAGTTGAGCCTAGGTAGGTGAACTCTTGAACCAGTTCCAGAGAGTGATCTACTTTGGTAGAAAAACAGAAAGGCAGATTATTTCTTAAATGGTGAGAGGCTGTGAAGTGTTGATGTCCAAAGGGATCTGGGTGTCCTGGTTCATCAGTCACTAAAAGCTAGTGCGCAGATGCAATAAGCATTTAGGAAGTCAAATGGTATGCTTGCCTTCATTGCAACGGCATTTGAATACAGGTTTTCAAGATATGTTGCTGCAATTGTAAAAAGCCTTGGTGAGACTCACTTGGAGTAATCTATACAGTTGTGGTCTCCTGATGTTAAGATGTGTATACTTGCCATAGAGAGAGTGCAATAGAGGTTCAGCAATTTCACCCTGGAATGGCGGGATTATCTTATTGGGAGATATTGCAGAAACTGGGCCTGTATTCGCTAGAGTTTTGAAGAATGAAAGTTGATCTCATTGAAAGTTACTGCATTCTTACAGGGTGTGACAGGGCAGATGTGGGTCGGATGTTTCTCTGGCTGGTGAGTCTGGAACCAAGCGACACAGTCTCAGAATAAGGGACAGGCCATTTGAGACTGAGATGAGGAGGAATTTCTTTCCTCAGATGGTGGTGAATTTGTTGAATTCCGAACCCCGTAGGGATGAGGAAGCTCAATCACTGAGCATGTTCAAGACAGAAATCTATAGATTTCTGGATATTAATGACATTTAGGGATATGGAGATAGTGGGTAAAAATGGTGTAGAGGTAGATGGTCAGCCATGATCTGTTTGAACGACACTGTTAGAATGACAGAGCAGGCTCGCCAGCCGAATTGCATACTCCTGCTCCTATTTCCTGTAATCCTATGAGCGATCAATGAGAAGTGCGAATATTTCTGATAATTCCAGGACAATGCCTGTTATCCGGGCAATGCAATGAATTCCATGGTTAAGTGAAATGCACAGCAGCCATTTTAAATTCGTTTGATCCACCGTACCATTTTAAGTGATTTATGACTACAGCTGTGATTTTATGTGATATGCCGATTGGTTCTTTTAAATGACAAGCACAGTTGTCATTTAAGTTTCTTGTATGGCTGCCATTTTATGTTATATGCGTTGCAGCCATTTTAAGTGGCATACAAGGTACATATATTAAGTGATAAGCACTGCGGCCATTTTAAGTGATATCACCTGTAGCCATTTCAATTGACAGGTATAGTGGTCATTTTAAGTGAAATATGCTGAGGTCATTTAAAGTGATATTTTCTGTGACTGTTTTCATTATATATCGGTCAATGAAATGACAAGATATTTGCTCTGGCAATTTTCAGTGATGTGCCCTGAGTCCATTTTATGTGATATGCCTATTGGTAATTTAAAATCATATTTTGATGTTTGCTGTGGCAATTTTAAGAGATATTTGCGGTGGTCAGTTGAAGTGATATTTGCTGCAGTTATCTTTAGTGGCATGAAGCAAAGAAAAGAACGAAAGGCTTGCACTTGCATTGCGTTGTTTAGCACCACGGGACGTTTCGAAGTGCCTTGCAGCCATGTAAATGTTTCTGATGTGGGATCACTGCTGGAATATGGAAAACAGAGCAGTTAATTGACACACAGTAATATATCACAAACAGCAAGGTGATAATAAACAGATCATCACAGATCATCATTGAGGGCAAAATATTGGCTGGGACACCGCAGATAAGGCCCTGCTCTCTTTCCAAATAGTACTTTGTGATCTTTTATCTGCAAAAAGAAGGCAAAGGGGGTTCAATGTAACGTGTCATCCCCAAAAATGCACCTTTGATAGTGCAGCACTTCATCAGTACTGGCCCTTCAACAGTGCAGCGCTCCCGTAGTATTGAAGATCGGATAATGCAGCCCTCCACTAATATTGCCCTGCTGACAGTGCAGGGCCCCAAAGGTACTGCCCCTCTGACAGTGCAGCATTCCTCCAGTACTGTCTCTGCTGACAGGGCCGAGTTCCCCATTAATATCCCACCGACAGTCCGGTACCTCTTCAATACTGACCTTCCTACAGTACAGTACTGTCTCTGTACTTACCCAACAACTGTGCAGCATGCTATTAGTAATTCACCTCAAACAGGGCATCACTCCCACATTGCTGCCCCTCCAACAGTGTGGTTTCCCACCCTATTGCCCCACTGGCGATGCAGTGATTCCTCAATACTGCCCCTTCAACAGTGAATCACTCTCTCAGTACTGCCCATCCAACAGTGCAGCACTCCCTCAGTACTGCTCCCTCCAATAGTACAGTAGTTCTTCTGCACAGCTCCCTCTGGCAGAAGGAGTAGGCCATTCGGCCCTTCGAACCTGCTCCTCCATTCAATAAGATCATGCATGATCTCATCGCGACCTTGAGTCCACTTCCCTCCTTGCAACCCCCACCCGCACTCTCCCCCACAACATAATCATTGTCTCTCATGTTAATGGATATTTGTCGATCTCAGCCTTGAATATATTCAATGACTCAGCTCCACTGCTCGCTCGGGTGGAGAATTTCAAATATTAACAACAGTCTGAGAGAAGAAATTCCTCCTCACGTCTGACTTAAATGGAAGACACATTAATATGAAACTGTGCTCCCTAGTTCTAGATTTCCCCACGAGAAGAAGCTTCCTCTCAACTTTTACCCTGTCAGGTCTCCTCAGAATCCTTTACTTCGCAGTAAGATCAACTCTCAATCTTCAAACTCCGTTGAGTATGGAGATAACTGGTCTAACATTTCCTCATTAGAGAAACCTCTCATCCCAGGATTTAACCCAATGAACCTTCTCTGATCTGATTCCATTACAAGTATATCGCTCCTTAAATAAGGTGACCAAAACTGCAGACAATGCTCTAGCTGCCTTCTCACATATGGCCTGTACAATTGGAGCAATGCTTCACTACTTTTATACTTCATCCCCTTTGCAAAGAATACGAACAATCCATTTCCCATCCGAATTACTTGCTGTACTTGCATGCTGACATTTTCTGATTCCTGTACATGGACACCCAGGTTCCTCATACCGCAGCATTCTGCCGTGTCCCACCACATAAATAATAGTCCTCTCTTCTGTGATTCCCACCGAAGTGGTAACCTCACATCGTACTCCACGTTATACTCCATCTGCCACTTTTTCTCCACTCACTTAACTTATATATTTCCCTTTGCAGACTATGTTTACCCTCATCACAACTTGCCTTCCTACCAATCTTCGCCTCCTCAACAAATTTGGCTACAGGACTTCATCCAAGTCATTATTATTGACTGTAAAACTTTGAGGCTCCAGCACTGATCCCTGTTGTACTCCACTAGTTACATCTTTTCACCCTGAAAATAATCCATTCATCCCGACTCTCTGCTTCCTGTTATTTAGCTAATCCTCTTTTCATGCTGATATATCGACTGTTAGGCTGTTTCCAGTGACGTTCCACAGGGCTCGCTAATAGATCCATTGCTTTTTGTGCGATATATATAGGATTTTGGACGTAAATGTAGGGGAAATGATCAAAACGATTTCAGGCGATACAAAAAAAATGGCGCATTGGTTGATGGACAGAAGAATACCTGGGGACTGCAGGAAGATGTTAATGGACTAGCCAGGTGGGCAGACAAGTGGCAAATGTTATTCAATGCAGAGACGTGTGAGGTGATGAATTTGGGGAGGTCGAGCTCGGCAAAGTAATACACAATTAATGGTAGAATCCTTCCAGGTGTAGAAGAAGTGTGGGATCTTGGAGTGGATGTTCACAGATCCATGAAGATAGCAGGGCAGCTCGCTAAGAGAGTTAAGAAGTATAGGGAATACGGTTCCTTTATTAGCCGAGGTGCAGAATAGGAAAGAGGTTATGCTCTAACTATATAAGTCACTGGTTCGGCTGAACCGTGAGTACTTTGTGCAGTTCCGGTCACCACATTACAGAAAGGATTTAATTGCACTAGAGAGTGTACAGAGCAAATTTACGAGGATGTTGCCAGGTCTGGAAAAATGCTGCGATGCGGAAATATTGGATAGGCTGGGACTGTTATGCTGGAACAGAGAAGTCTGAGGTGAGGTTTGATTGAAATTTTCAAAGTTTTGAGGGGCCCGGCTAGAGTGGACATGATGGGCCTATTTAACTTCGCAGAGAGGTCAGTGACTAGGTGTCATAGATGTAAAGTGAAACAAAAACAGGAAATGCAGGAAATACTCAGCAGGTCTGGCAGTATCTGTGGAGAGAGAAACAGAGTTAACTTTGCATGACAGTGACCCATCATCAGAACCTTCATCATTGACCTGAAGCATGAGACAGGGAGGGTTGTAGGGGTGGAGGAGGTTACAGAGATCAGGAGGGTTGTAGGGCTTAGGACGTTAGAGAGAGGGAGGGTTGTAGAGCCTGGAGTAGGTGACAGATTTGGGGAAGGTTGTCGGGACTGGAGGAGGTGACAGAGATAGGACAAGTTATAGGGGCTGGAGGAGGCAGCAGAGATAGGGAGGGCTGTAGGGTTGGAGGTGGTTACAGAGATGGGGAAGGTTGTGGTGCTGGAGGAGGTGACAGAGATAGGGAGGATTGTAGGGCCCGGAGGAGGTTACAGAGAAAGGTTGTGCTGTCACGGCTGGAGGAGATTACAGAGATAGGGAGTGTTGACGTGGCTGGAGGGGTTTAGAGAAATTGGGAGCGTTGTAGGGGCTGAGGAGGTTACATAGATATGGAGGGTTGGAGGGGATGGAAGAGGTTACAAAGATTTGGAGTGTTGTCGGGGCTTGCGGTGTTGAGACATAGGGAGAGCTGCAGAGGCGGGAGAAGGTGATAGACCTGGGGAGGGCTGTTGGGCTGGAAGATGCGACAGAGTTAGGGAGGGTTGCAGGAGCTGAGGAGGGTACAGAGATACGGAGGATTGCCGAGGCTGGAGTAGGTGACAGAGCTCGGGAGGGTTGTGCGGTTGGGAGAGGTTGCAGAGATAGGGAGGTTTGGAGGGCCTGCAGGAGGTCACAAAGTTTCAAAGAGATGTATGGGCTGGAGGGGGTTGCAGGAGTAGGGAGAGTTGTAGGGGCTGGGGAATGTGACAGAGCCCGGGAGGGTTCTAGGGGATGGACGATGTTACAGGGATGGGGAGTGTTGATGGGGTGGAGGAGGTTACAGAGCTAGGGAGGGTTGTAGTGGCTGGAGGAGATTACAGAGATAAGGAGGGTTGTAGGGGCTGGGGAATGTGACAGATCCCTGGAGGGTTCGAGGGGATGGACGATTTTACAGGGATGGGGAGTGCTGATGGGGTGGAGGAGGTTACAGAGCAAGGGAGGGTTGTATGGGCTGGAGGGGGTTGCAGACGTAGGGAGAGTTGCACTGGCTGGGGAATGTCACAGAGCTGGGAAATGTGACAGAGGCTGGGAGGGTTCTAGGGGATGGACGATGTTACAGGGATGGGGAGTGTTGATGGGGTGGAGGAGATTACAGAGATAAGGAGGGTTGTAGGGGCTGGAGGAGATTTCAGAGATAAGGAGGGTTGTCGGGGCTGGGGAATGTGACAGAGCCCGGGAGGGTTCTAGGGGATGGACGATGTTACAGGGATGGGGAGTGTTGATGGGGTGGAGGAGATTACAGATATAAGGAGGGTTGTAGGGGCTGGAGGATATGACAGAGCTAGGGAGGGTTGCAGGGGCTGGAAGATGTATCAGGGTGAGGGAGGTTTGTTGGGGATGAGAAGGTTACAGAGTTAGAGAGTGTTGCCAGACTTTGAGAAGGTGATAGAGCTGGAGAGGGCTGTCGGGGCTGGAGGAGGTTACAGGGGTAGGGAGGTTTGTAGGTGCAGGAAGAGGTCATAGAGATAGGGAGGGTTGTCGGGGCTGGAGGATGTGACAAGATAGGGATAGTTGTAGGGACAAGAGGAAGTGATAAAGATAAGGAGGGTTAGAGGGGAGGGAGGAGTTTTCAGACGTATGGAAGGTTGTAGCTGCTGAGGAGGTTACAAAGATGGCGAGTGTTGGGGGGCTAAGGCGGTAACAGAGCAAGGGATGGTTGTAGCGTCTGGAGCAGGTTGCAGAGATAAGGGAGTGCTGTCTGGGCTGGAGGAGGTGACAGAGGTAGTGAGTGTTGAGGTGCTGAGAAGGTAACAGAGATGGGGAGGGTTGCAGCGACTGGAGGAGGTGACAGAGATAGGGAAGTTAGTAGGGGCTGGAGGAGGTCATAGACATAGGGAGTGTTGTAGGGGCTGAGGAGGTAAAAGACGTAGGGAGAGTTGGGGTCCCGAGGAGGTAACAGAGCGAGGAGGGTTGTAGGGTATGGAGGAGGTTACAGAAATAGGGAGGGTTTATGGGTTGGAGGAGGTGACAGAGATGGGAAGATTGGGTGCTCACTGGACACAGTTGTGGTGCTGTAGGATTGGAGAACAGCTGACATTGTACCTCTGTTTAAAAAGGGAGCGAAGGATTGCAAACCAGTCAGTGTAACCTCAGTAGTGGGCAAATGATTGGAATATATTCTGAGAGACAGGAAAAACTGTCACTCAGAAAGAATATAGAACAAAGAACAAAGAACAAAGAACAAAGATAATTACAGCACAGGAACAGGCCCTTCGGCCCTCCAAGCCTGCGCCGATCCAGATCCTCTCTAAACATGTCGCCTATTTTCTAAGCTTCTGTATCTCTTTTCTTCCTGCCCATTCATGTATCTGTCTAGAAGCATCTTAAAAGACTCCATCGTGCCCGCATCTGCCACCTCCGCTGGCAATGCGTTCCAGGTGCCCACCACCCTCTGCGTAAAGAACTTTCCACGCATATCCCCCCTAAACCTTTCCCCTTTCACTTTGAACTCGTGTCCTCTAGTAATTGAAACCCCCACTCTGGGAAAAAGCTTCTTGCTATCCACCCTGTCTATACCTCTCATGATTTTGTACACCTCAATCAGGTCCCCCCTCAACCTCCGTCTTTCTAATGAAAATAATCCTAATCTACCCAACCTCTCTTCATAGCTAGCGCCCTCCATACCAGGCAACATCCTGGTGAACCTCCTCTGCACCCTTTCCAAAGCATCCACATCCTTTTGATAATGTGGCGACCAGAACTGTACGCAGTATTCCAAATGTAGCCGAACCAAAGTCCTATACAACTGTAACATGACCTGCCAACCCTTGTACTCAATGCCCCGTCCGATGAAGGAAAGCATGCCGTATGCCTTCTTGACCACTCTATTTACCTGCGTTGTCACCTTCAGGGAACAGTGGACCTGAACACCCAAATCTCTCTGGACATCAATTTTCCCCAGGACCTTTCCATTTACTGTATAGTTCACTCTTGAATTGGATCTTCCAAAATGCATCACCTCGCATTTGCCCTGATTGAACTCCATCTGCCATTCCTCTGCCCAACTCTCCAATCTATCTATATTCTGCTGTATTCTCTGACAGTCCCCTGCACTATCTGCTACTCCACCAATCTTAGTGTCGTCTGCAAATTTAATAATCAGTCCACCTATACTTTCCTCCAAATCATTAATGTATATCACAAACAACAGTGGTCCCAGCACGGATCCCTGTGGAACACCACTGGTCACACGTCTCCATTTTGAGAAACTCCCTTCTACTGCTACTCTCTGTCTCCTGTTGCCCAGCCAGTTCTTTATCCATCTAGCTAGTACACCTTGGACCCCAAGCGCCTTCACTTTCTCCATCAGCCTGCCATGGGGAACCTTATCAAACGCCTTACTGAAGTCCATGTATTTGACATCGACAGCCCTTCCGTCATCAATCAACTTTGTCACTTCCTCAAAGAATTCTATTAAGTTGGTAAGACATGACCTTCCCTGCACAAAACCATGTGGCCTATCACTGATGAGCCCATTTTCTTCCAAATGGGAATAGATCCTATCCCTCAGTATCTTCTCCAGCAGCTTCCCTACCACTGACGTCAGGCTCACCGGTCTATAATTACCTGGATTATCCCTGCTACCCTTCTTAAACAAGGGGACAACATTAGCAATTCTCCAGTCCTCCGGGACCTCACCCGTGTTTAAGGATGCTGCAAAGATATCTGTTAAGGCCCCAGCTATTTCCTCTCTCGCTTCCCTCAGTAACCTGGGATAGATCCCATCCGGACCTGGGGACTTGTCCACCTTAATGCCCTTTAGAATACCCAACACTTCCTCCCTCCTTATGCCGACTTGACCTAGAGTAATCAAACATCTGTTCCTAACCTCAACATCCGTCATGTCCCTCTCCTCGGTGAATACCGATGCAAAGTACTCGTTTAGAATCTCACCCATTTTCTCTGAGTCCAAGCATAACATTCCTCCTTTGTCCTTTAGTGGGCCAATCCTTTCTCTAGATACCCTCTTTCTCCTTATATATGAATAAAAGGCTTTGGGATTTTCCTTAACCCTGTTTGCTAAAGATATTTCATGACCCCTTTTAGCCCTCTTAATTCCTCGTTTCAGATTGGTCCTCCATTCCCGATATTCTTTCAAAGCTTCGTCTTTCATCAGCCGCCTAGACCTTATGTATGCTTCCTTTTTCCTCTTAGCTAGTCTCACAATTTCACCTGTCATCCATGGTTCCCTAATCTTGCCATTTTTATCCCTCATTTTCACAGGAACATGTCTCTCCTGCACGCTAATCAACCTCTCTTTAAAAGCCTCCCACATATCACATGTGGATTTACCTTCAAACAGCTGCTCCCAATCTACATTTCCCAGCTCCTGCCGAATTTTGGTATAGTTGGCCTTCCCCCAATTTAGCACTCTCCCTTTTGGACCACTCTCGTCTTTGTCCATGAGTATTTTAAAGCTTACGGAATTGTGATCACTATTCCCAAAGTAGTCCCCTACTAAAACTTCAACAACCTGGCCGGGCTCATTCCCCAACACCAGGTCCAGTATGGCCCCTTCCCGAGTTGGACTATTTACATACTGCTCTAGAAAACCCTCCTGGATGCTCCTTACAAATTCTGCTCCATCTGGACCTCTAACATTAAGCGAATCCCAGTCAATGTTGGGAAAATTAAAATCTCCTATCACCACCACCCTGTTGCTCCTACATCTTTCCATAATCTGTTTACATATTTGTACCTCTATCTCACGCTCGCTGTTGGGAGGCCTGTAGTACAGCCCCAACATTGTTACCGCACCCTTCCTATTTCTGAGTTCTGTCCATATTGCCTCACTGCTCGAGTCCTCCATAGTGTCCTCCTTCAGCACAGCTGTGATATCCTCTTTGACCAGTAATGCAACTCCTCCACCCCTTTTACCTCCCTCTCTATCCCGCCTGAAGCATCGATATCCTGGGATATTTAGTTGCCAATCATGCCCTTCCCTCAACCAAGAACATCGAGCAGTACAGGCAGTTTGGCCCACGATATTGTGCCGAACCTTTAACCTAATCTAAGATCAAACTAATTACCTACCCTTCATTCTACTGTCATCCATGTACCTATCCAAGAGTCGTTTAAATGCCCCAAATGTATCTGCTTCTGCAACCACCGCAGTTGGCGCATTCCACACACCCACCACTCTTTGCATAAAGAACCTACCTCTGACATCTCCCCGAAACATTCCTCCAATCACCTTAAAATTATGCCCCCTGGTGATAGCCCTTTCCACCCTGGGAAAAAGTCTCTTACTATCCACTCAATCTATGCCTCTCATCATCTTGTACCCCTCTATCAAGTCACCTCTCATCCTTCTTCGCTCCAATGAGAAAAGCCCGAGCTCCCTCAATCTTTCTTCGTAGGACATGCCCTCCATTCCAGGCAGCATCCTGGTAAATCCCCTCTGCACTCTCTCTAAAGCTTCCACATCCTTCCTATAATGAGGCGACCAGAACTGAACAAAATATTCCAAGTGTGGTCTAACCAGGTCTTTATAGAGCTGCAGCATAACCTCGCGGCTCTTAAACTCAATCCCCCTGTTAATGAAAGCCAACACACAATACGCCTTCTTAACAAACCTATCAAATTGGGTGGCAACTTTGAGCGATCTATGGACATGGACCCCAAGATCCCTCGGTTCCTCCACACTACCAAGAATCCTATCTTTAAGCCTGTATTCCGCGTTCAAATTCAATCTTCCAAAATGAATCACTTCACACTTTTCCAGGTTGAACTCCATCTGTCACTTCTCAGCCCAGCTCTGCATCCTGTCAATGTCCCGTTGCAACCTACAACCGCCTTCCACACTATCCACAACTCCAGCAACCTTCGTGTCATCGGCAAACTTGCTAACCCAGCCTTTCACTTCCTCATCCAAGTCATTTATAAAAATCACAAGGGCCACTACCACACTCTGACTTCGATGGGCAGCCAATTTTGTATCCAGACAGCCAACTTTCCCTGTATCCCATGCCTCCTCACTTTCTGAATGAGCCTACCATGGGGAACCTTATCAAACGCCTTGCTAAAATCCATATACACCACATCCACTGCTCTTCCTTCATCAATGTGTTTTGTCACATCTTCAAAGAATTCAATAAAGCTTGTGAGGCATGACCTGCCCCTCACAAAGCCATGCTGACTGTCTCTAATCAAACCATGCTTTTCCAAGAAATCATAAATCCTGTCTCTCAGAATCCTCTCCAATAATTTGCCCACTACCGACGTAAGACTAACTGGTATATAATTCCCAGGGTTATCCCTATTCCATTTCTTGAAGAAGGGATCAACATTTGCAACCCTGCAATCATCCGGTACGACTCCAGTGGACAGTGAAGACGCAGAGATCATCGCCAAATGCGCAGCAATCTCTTCCGGCGATTCCCATAATATCCTTGTGTATATCCCGTCTGGCCCCGGGGACTTATCTGTCCTCATATCATTCAAAATTTCCAGCACATCCTCCCTCTGAACCTCAACCTGTTCAAGCGTATCAGCCTGTTCCACGCTGTCCCCACAAACGACCAGATTCCTCTCACTAGTGAATACTGAAGCAAAGTATTCATTTAGGACCTCCCCTACCTACTCCGAATCCAGGCACATGTTCCCTCCACTATCCCTGATCGGCCCTACCCTCACTCTGGCCATCCTCTTGTTCCTCACATAAGTGCAGAACGCCTTGGGATATTCCTTAATCCTACCCGCCAAGACTTTTTCATGTCCCCTTCTAGCTCTCCTAAGTCCATTCTTCAGTTCCTTCCTGGCTACCTTGTAACCCTCTAGAGCCCTGTCTGACCCTTGCTTCCTCAACCTTAAGTAAGCTTCCTTCTTCCTCTTGACTAGCTGTTCCACATCTCTTGTCATCCAACGTTCCTTTACCCTACCATCCCTTCCCTGCCTCATCGGGACAAACCTATCCAGCAGTTGCAGCAAGTGCTCCCTAAACAACCTCCACATTTCTGTCGTGCATTTCCCTGAGAACATCTGTTCCCAATTTATGCTCCCCAGTTCCTTCCGAATAGCATTGTAATTCCCCCTCCCCCAATTAAATATTTTCCCATCCCATCTGCTCCTGTCCCTCTCCATGACTATCGTAAAGGTCAGGGAGTTATGATCACTATCACCGAAATGCTCTCCCACCGAGAGATCTGCCACCTGGCCTGGTTCGTTGCCAAGCACCAAGTCCAAAATAGTCTCCCCTCTCGTCGGCCTATCCACATATTGAGTCAGGAAATCTTCCTGGACACACCTGAGAAAATCTGCTCCATCCAAACTATTTGCACTAAGGAGGTTCCAATCAAAAGAAGGGAAGTTGAAGTCACCCATGACAACAACCCTGTTACTTCTGCACCTTTCCAAAATCTGCCTCCCAATTTGTTTCTCCATGTCTCTGCTGCTATTGAGGGGTCTATGGAAAACTCCCAACAAAGTGACTGCTCCTTTCCTGTTTCTGACTTCCACCCATAATGACTCAGGAGACAAAACCTCCTCGACGACCTCCCTTTCTGCAGCTGTGATACTATCCCTGATTAGCAATGCCGCTCCCTCACCTCTTTTACCTCCCTCCCTATTCCTTTTGAAACATCTAAACCCTGCAACATCCAACATCCATTCCTGCCCCTGTGATATCCATGTCTCCGTAATGGCCACAACATCGTAGCTCCAAGTACTGATCCATGCTCTAAGTTCATCACCCTTATTCCTGACACTTCTTGCGTTAAAATAGACACACTTCAACCCATCATACTGGCTGCAACTTTGCCCTGTCAGCTGTCTAACCTTCCTCACAGACTCTCTGCACTCTGTATCTGCCTGTTCAACAGCTACCCCATCCACTGATCCGTAGCTCCGGTTCCCATCCCCCTGCCAAACGAGAAAGGGAGCTCCCTCTGTTTTATGTAGCTGCCGTCGTGGGATTTGAACCCCTGTCCCCAGGCCATCAGGTTGGGCCTCTGGATTACATGACCAGTGATATTATCATGACCCAACTGCCTCCCAAATGGATGCGTACAGTGTCTGTAATATCACTCACAGTAGTTTCTGGACTGCAACCCTGAACATGGTCCGGAATCAGAGACTCAAAGTTCACATTTTAGCTGGGAAAATGCAGGAACAGATTGAAACGGGATTGCTTTTGTCCCTGGATTGAGTGACCACTGCATACAGATCAGTTACATTTACAATAGAAAAGCCAGGAGTGAACAAGGTCAATGCAATAATATGGAAAATGTAAATGACGCCTCTCATAATTGCCATCCGTCCAGTATGAGTACAGATTTCAGGTTTATTCCCGAGAGAGGTCTTACTCAGAAAATGTCATTGACATTGAAATCTCTTTGGCCTCCTTATCTCGAGAGACAATGGGTAAGCGCCTGGAGGTGGTAAGTGGTTTGTGGAGCAGCGCCTGGAGTTGCTATGAAGGCCAATTCTAGAGTGACAGGCTCTTCCACAGGTGTTGCAGAAAAATTTGTCTGTCTGTTACACAGTTGGCTCTCCCCTTGCACCTCTGTCTTTTTTCCTGCCAACTGCTTAGTCTCTTCGACTCGCCACACTTTAGCCCCGCCTTTATGGCTGCCCGCCAGCTCTGGCGAATGCTGGCAACTGACTCCCACGACTTGTGATCAATGTCACAGGACTTCATGTCGCTTTTGCAGACGTCTTTAAAGCGGGGACATGGACGGCCAGTGGGTCTGATACGAGTGGCGTGCTCGCTGCACAATGTGTTTTTGGGAATCCTGCCATCTTCCATGCGGCTCACATGGCCAAGCCATCTCAAGCGCCGCTGACTCAGCAGTGTGTATAAGCTGGGGATGTTGGCCGCCTCGAGGACTTCTGTGTTGGAGATACGGTCCTGCCACCTGATGCCAAGTATTCTCCGGAGGCAGCGAAGATGGAATGAATTGAGACGTCACTCTTGGCTGACGTACGTTGTCCAGGCCTTGCTGCCGTAGAGCAAGGTACTGAGGACACAGGCGTGATACACTCGGACATTTGTGTTCTGTGTCAGTGCGCCATTTTCCCACACTCTCTTGGCCAGTCTGGACATAGCAGTGGAAGCCTTTCCCATGCGCTTGCTGATTTCTGCATCAAGAGACAGGTTACTGGTGATAGTTGAGCCTAGGTAGGTGAACTCTTGAACCACTTCCAGAGCGTGGTCGCCAATATTGATGGATGGAGCATTTCTGACGTCCTGCCCCATGATGTTCGTTTTCTTGAGGCTGATGGTTAGGCCAAATTCATTGCAGGCAGACGCAAACCTGTCATGGGACTCTGCAGACACTCTGCAGTGTGAGATGTTAAAGCAGCATCGTCAGCAAAGAGGAATTCCCTGATGAGGAGTTTCCATACTTTGGACTTCGCTCTTAGACGGGCAAGGTTGAACAACCAGCCATCTGATCTTGTGTGGAGGAAAATTCCGTCTGCAGAGGACTTGAACGCATGTGAAAGCCGCAGAGAGAAGAAAATCCCAAATAGTGTGGGTGCGATAACACAGCCCTGTTTCACGCCACTCAGGATAGGAAAGGGGTCTGATGAGGTGCCGCCATGTTGAATTGTGCCTTTCATATTGTCATGGAATGAGGTGATGATACTTAGTAGCTTTGGTGGACATCCAATCTTTTCTTGTCGTCTGAAGAGACCACGTCTGCTGACGAGGTCAAAGGCTTTGGTGAGATCAATGAAAGCAATGTAGAGGGGCACCTGTTTTTCACGGCATTTCTCCTGTATCTGACGAAGGGAGAACAGCATGTCAACGGTCGATCTCTCTGCATGAACGCCACACTGTGCCTCAGGGTAGACACGCTCGGCCATCTTCTGGAGCCTGTTTAGAGCAACTGGAGCAATGATTGTGCGTTATCCACCACATTTCTACTTCAGAGTTAAAGCTGCTGATGTAATGTGTTTGTTCAGGTGAGTGTAACTAATAGCAATGATCAGGGGTATAACCGTGTCAGTGGAGACTTATCCCCTGTATAAATCAGGACCCATTGGAATGGATCAGCTCAGAGTGCCTGGTGGAGCTGTGGGTTCCAGGCTAATAGAAGACTCTTATTCTCACAGAAATGGGATATCCAGTAATCTATCAGATAGAAGACATTTATTATCCTATACTTGCAGCAATTGGAGTTCCTGGTGAGCAGTATCTCAGCTGTTAATGGTGTAAATCAATGTTAACTGTGCTACTGTGCTCGGTATTAATTCTCACTGTGTGTGTTACACAGCCACCTGTTCTTTTTCAGCAATTGACTGATGGAATCTCCTCATTGTCTACTCTTTCATTCTTGCAGGAGCTGTATTATGTATTTAATGGTATTGTTTTAATTAACTGTGGCATTGTTACTGGATTATTCTGTGCATTGAATGTATTGGAAGTAGATGTTTCAGTGAGGATTAATAACCAGACTATCAGGAGTTTTCAACAATTTCATGATGTGGATCTAACCGGTCCTGGAATATTTTAATGATTTTTTTCAGCGATTGACAATGAGACATCTCACGGTCTCAGTGTTACAAGGGGACAGAACAATGTCCTCCCTCACCAATAACATGGCTGAGTTTAACTGGGATTTCAATGTATTTATTGATTATCACTGTTATCAAATATTATTTGGCTCTGTGTGTGTCTGACACTGCTTCAGAAGTCTGGTTACTGAACTGAGTTTGCTGCTGACACTTTCACTTCTGCTTCTCTGCTTCACTGTGGACCTTCACTGTCACTGGACTACATTGTAAAATAGAAAGTATTGATGTGATGTTTTACTGGTTTTCACTCGATCAGTTGGAATCAAGAGTCTTTCCATTTATCTGTAGATTATCAGCTGCAGCGCTGATGTTGGTGTTTTATTAATTAAACAATCCCACATTCTAACAGATTACTTCATAATTCCAGAGAAGGAATTTCAATGATTGTGAGGTTTTTTCTGGAAGTCGCTTTCGATACTGTTTATTCCATGTATTCTAGATGAAGTGAAGAGTGCAGGTGAACAGGTGGAGACTTGAGTGTTCTGTAGATACATTAAATTATTCACAGAGGTTTCACCATTGAATAAACTGACTCTGAAAAAAGAATCATTGAACCTGGGGCTGGTGAACAGAACACAGACGCAGAATGTTAGGAATAAATCATATGTGAAAAGTAGCATTAGCTAACAGTTTGCAGGGTGTGAGTACTCCGGAGAGATCGGGAAGGAGAATAGAAGCAGGGAGAATGAAACAGACGGAAAGAGATAGGCAGAAGTAAAGAGAAAGTGAAAGAAGTAGCAGTGTAAATAATTCATTGTCATAAAGTGCTGGAATGTCCAGAACAATTGGTGAGAGAAACTGTGAGTTGAAGTTGTCTGTTGTCATATTGTGCTCATTTTCCTGTAGGACTTGATCCTCTGTGTTGATTTCTGTCAGGTCCTCATTTTGTTTTGGAGAAAGTTCCTATTCCTTCTTCAGTGACTGAATGAACTGAATACAATCAGTTCTACACTGATGGTAATTCATTATTAGAAATACTGCACTTTACAATCTCTGTGACTGCTGAATTCAATGAAGAGCGAGGCTGATATCAGAAATATATTTAAATTTATATTTAATAGCCTGTACAAACTAAATATATTGACTATATTGTAGAAACAATGAACTGTTCTCCAACACCAATAACCACAGGGATTATTGTTTGAATGTATTAATTGAGTTGTATTACTGGGATCTATAGATTAGATTTCCTCTAACACTCTGCTGCAGTCTCTCCCTGTGAATCTCAGCATATACTCTCACTGTATTGAATCATCAGTCTCCTCATCCATTGCTTCAGTTTATCCACTTTCCCAAACCATCTGCTCCACTCTCCCCTCCAGCTCCAACATGTCTTTTCCCTGGAAGTTAGAAGGTTATGGGGTGATTTGATGAATGTTTTCAAGATCATAAGGGAAACTGAACGGGTGGACAGAGAGTAACAATTACCACTGGCTGTGGAGTCAGGAACATGGGGGCATATTCTAAAAATCTAAACGTAGTCTAAAAACCTTTCAGGAGTGAAATGAAGAAACACTTCAACACAACAGCTGTGGTATCAGTTTGGAACTCTCTTCCACAAACGGCAATTGATGCTGAGACACTTGTTTGTTTTTAAATCTGAGTTTGATATATTTTTGTGAACCAATGGTATTAAGGGGCAAAGTTAGGTACATTTGGTTAGATCACACATGAGCCATGAGCTCATTGAATGAAAGAGGAGGGTTGAGGGGCCAAATGGCCTCCTCCTCTTCCTCTGTCCAATGACAAATATCTTGCTATCACTCTCTGTGTCTTGGTCTGTGTCTCTCTCTTTATCTCTCTTTCTGCCTGTCTGTCTCTCTCTCCTCTCTCAAATATCTGTGGAAAGCCACAAACATTAGTCAGCCATTTTAGGCTGGTTCTCGGTGGCCATTTTATGTTACCACAACATTGGGACATTTATTCCAGAGACCGATTCCTCACCAATGTAAGGATAGTGCTTAAAATGTGACAGAGACATAGACACGGAAAGACTGAGATACCCAGTACTAGAAAGGAATTAATCATTCCTTTCTGCCCAATAATTTGCCCTCCACTGTGATTACGCTGAGTGGCCTGTAATTACTCAGTCTATTACTTTTTCCCCTTATTAATCAATAGCACAACACGTGCAGTCCTCCAGTCCTCTGGCAGCACGATTAGAACCAGAGGCGATTGGAAAATGATGGTCAGCACCTCTGCTATTTCCTCCCTCGCACCTCTAAACAGTCTGAGCCTGTTGAATTATAAGCTTTTGAAGATGCTAAACCCCTGAATATTTCCTCTCTCACTGTTTATCCAATTCAATATTTCAAGCCCCTCCTCATTGGCTACAATATCTGTGTCGTACCCTCTTTTGTGAACACAGTCGCAATGTATCCATTAAGAACCATGCCCGCATCTTCCGCCACCACGGTTCGGAAAAAGGAGGAGAGACGATATAAAGTAAATGATGCAATTCTAAAGGAGGTGCAGGAACAGACACATTTTGCGGATTTTTGTGCACCAATCACTGAAGGTGGCATGGCAGGATCAGAAAGTGGTTAAACGGCATAAGGGGTCCTGAGATTATAAATAGAGACATTGAATACAAAAGCAAGGAAAATGTGACCTTTGTAAAACGCTCGTTTGTCTTCAACTGGATCATTGTCCAATTCTGGACAACGTACTTTATGAAGAATGTGGGGGCATGAGAGAGGGTGCAGAAATAATGCACCAGAATGGTTCCAGGGATGAAGGGCTTCAATTATGTGGATAGATTGGAGATGCTGGGGTTGTCTTCTGTGTCTCTCTCTCTCTCTCAATCTCTTTGTGATTCTCTGTGTGCCTTTCTCACTGGCTTTCTGTCGGTCTCTTTGCTGCCTGCAATTTCTTTGTGTCACAGTTCTTTCCCTCCACTTTTTTCCCTCCTCTTTTTCTGTGTCTCTTTCGGCCTATTCTCTATTCCTCTGACTTTCTTTCTACTGTATTTCTGACTTTGTCTTTTCTCGATATCTGACTTTCTGTCTTTTCTCTATTTCTGTCTTTTTCTGACTCTCTGTCTTTTCTGTATTTCTGACTATCTGTCTTTTCTCTATTTCTCTGAGTTTGTCTTTTCTGTATTTCTGACTTTGTCTTTTCTGTATTTCTGACTCTGTCTTTTCTGTATTTCTGACTCTGTCTTTTCTGTACTTCTGACTCTCTGTCTTTTCTGTATTTCTGACTCTCTGTCTTTTCTCTATTTCTGACTTTCTGTCTTTTCTCCATTTCTGACTCTCTTTTCTCTGTTTCTGACTCTCTGTCCTTTCTCTATTTCTGACTTTCTGTCTTTTCTCTATTTCTGACTTTCTGTCTTTTTCTGACTTTGTCTTTTCTCTATTTCTGACTTTGTCTTTTCTCTATTTCTGACTCTCTGTCTTGTCTGTATTTCTGACTCTCTGTCTTTTCTCTATTTCTGACTTTCTGTCTTTTCTCCATTTCTGACTCTCTTTTCTCTATTTCTGACCTTCTGTCTTTTCTCTATTTCTCTGAGTTTGTCTTTTCTCTATTTCTGACTTCTGTTTCTATCTTTTCTCTCATTCTTTTTCTCTCCCTTCTTTGTCTCTTTCTTTTATCTTTTCTCTCCTTCCTTCTCTCTTTATTTCTCTATCTTTTCGCTCCTTCTTTCTCGCTCATTCTCTCTTTTCTCTCGTGTTTTATCCAACCCCCCCCCCCCCCGACCCCCGCAATTTCTGACTTTGTCTTTTCTGTATTTCTGACCTTCTGTCTTTTCTGTATTTCTGACTCTGTCTTTTCTCTATTTCTGACTTTCTGTCTTTTTCTGACTTTGTCTTTTCTCTATTTCTGACTTTCTGTCTTTTTCTGACTTTGTCTTTTCTCTATTTCTGACTTTGTCTTTTCTCTATTTCTGACTCTCTGTCTTGTCTGTATTTCTGACTCTCTGTCTTTTCTCTATTTCTGACTTTCTGTCTTTTCTCCATTTCTGACTCTCTTTTCTCTATTTCTGACCTTCTGTCTTTTCTCTATTTCTCTGAGTTTGTCTTTTCTCTATTTCTGACTTCTGTTTCTATCTTTTCTCTCATTCTATTTCTCTCCCTTCTTTGTCTCTTTCTTTTATCTTTTCTCTCCTTCCTTCTCTCTTTATTTCTCTATCTTTTCGCTCCTTCTTTCTCGCTCATTCTCTCTTTTCTCTCGTGTTTTATCCAACCCCCCCCCGCCCCCCGCAATTTCTGACTTTGTCTTTTCTGTATTTCGGACCTTCTGTCTTTTCTGTATTTCTGACTCTGTCTTTTCTCTATTTCTGACTTTCTGTCTTTTTCTGACTTTGTCTTTTCTCTATTTCTGACTTTCTGTCTTTTTCTGACTTTGTCTTTTCTCTATTTCTGACTTTCTGTCTTTTTCTGACTTTGTCTTTTCTCTATTTCTGACTCTCTGTCTTTTCTCTATTTCTGACTCTGTCTTTTTCTGACTTTGTCTTTTCTCTATTTCTGACTCTGTCTCTTTCTGACTCTGTCTTTTCTCTCTTTCTGACTCTGTCTTTTCTCTCTTTCTGACTCTGTCTTTTCTCTCTTTCTGACTCTGTCTTTTTCTGACTCCGTCTTTTCTCTCTTTCTGACTCTATCTTTCATCTCTTTCTGACTCTGTCTTTTCTTTATTTCTGACTTTGTCTTTTCTCTATTGCTGACTCTCTGTCTTATCTCTATTTCTGACTGTCTTTTTCTGACTTTGTCTTTTCTCTATTTCTGACTCTGTCTTTTTCTGACTTTGTCTTTTCTCTATTTCTGACTTTCTGTCTTTTTCTGACTTTGTCTTTTCTCTATTTCTGACTCTCTGTCTTTTCTCTGTCTTTTCTCTATTTCTATCTTCTGACTCTATCTTTTCTCTCATTGTTTTTCTATCCCTTCTTTGTCTCTTTCTTTCTCTATCTGTTCGCTCCTTCTTTCTCGCCCATTCTATCTTTTCTCTTGTGCTTTTTCCAAATATTCCCCCTGCAATTATTCCCCCCCGCAATTATCCCCCCCGCAATTATCCCCCCCCGAAATTATTCCCCCCCCGCAATTATTTCCCCCCCGTAATTATTTCCCCCAACCGCAATTATTGCCCCCCCCGCAATTATTCCCCCCCCGCAATTATTTCCCCCCCGCAATTTCTCCCCCCCCGCAATTTCTCCCCCCCCGCAATAAATTCCCCCCCCGCAATAATTTCCCCCCCGCAATAATTCCCCCCCGCAATTATTCCCCCCCGCAATTATTCCCCCCGCAATTATTTCCACCCCCCGCAATAATTCCCCCCCGCAATAATTACCCCCCGCAATAATTCCCCCCCCGCAATTATTACCCCCCGCAATTATTCCCCCCTGCAATTATTTACCCCCCGCAATTATTTCCCCCCCGCAATTTATCCCCCCCCGCAATTTCTCCCCCCCGCAATAATTTCCACCACCGCAATAATTAGATTAGATTAGATTAGATTAGAGATACAGCACTGAAACAGGCCCTTCGGCCGACCGAGTCTGTGCCGACCATCAACCACCCATTTATACTAATCCTACACTGATCCCATATTCCTACCAAACATCCCCACCTGTCCCTATATTTCCCTACCACCTACCTATACTAGTGACAATTTATAATGGCCAATTTACCTATCAACCTGCAAGTCTTTTGGCTTTTGGGAGGAAACCGGAGCACCCGGAGAAAACCCACGCAGACACAGGGAGAACTTGCAAACTCCACACAGGCAGTACCTGGAATCGAACCCGGGTCCCTGGAGCTGTGAGGCTGCAGTGCTAACCACTGCCCCACTGTGCCGCCCATAATTCCCCCCCGCAATAATTCCCCCACGCAATTATTCCCCCGCAATTATTCCCCCCCGCAACTATTCCCCCCCGCAATTATTTCCACCCCCCGCAATAATTCGCCCCCGCAATAATTCCCCCCCCGCAATTATTCCCCCCTTCAATTATTTCCCCACCCCCGCAATTATTTCCACCCCCCGCAATTATTTCCCCCCCGCAATTTATTCCCCCCGGCAATTACTCCCCCCCGCAATAATTCCCCCCCGCAATAATTCCTCCACGCAATTATTTCCCCCCCGCAATTATTTCCACCCCCCGCAATAATTCGCCCCCGCAATAATTCCCCCCCGCAATTATTCCCCCCTTCAATTATTTCCCCACCCCCGCAATTATTTCCACCCCCCGCAATTATTTCCCCCCCGCAATTTATTCCCCCCGGCAATTACTCCCCCCCGCAATAATTCCCCCCCGCAATAATTCCTCCACGCAATTATTTCCCCCCCGCAATTATTTCCCCCCCCGCAATTTATTCCCCCCCCCGGCAATTATTCCCCCCCCGCAATAATTCCCCCCCGCAATAATTCCCCCCCGCAATTATTTCCCCCCCGCAATTATTTCCCCCCTCCGCAATTACTTCCCTCCCCCGCAATTATTTCGCCCCCCGGCAATTTGTCCCCCCCCGCAATTTGTCCCCCCCCGCAATTTGTCCCCCCCACGCAATTTGTCCCCCCCCGCAATTATCCCCCCCGCAATTATTTCCCCCCACGCAATTATTTCCCCCCCGCAATTATATCCCCCCCAACAATTATTCCCCCCCCGCAATTATTCCCCCCCGCAATTATTCCCACCCCGCAATTATTCCCCCCCCTCAATTATTCCCCCCCCGCAATTATCCCCCCCGCAATTATCCCCCCCGCAATTATTCCCCCCCCCGCAATTATTCCCCCCCGCAATATATCCCACCCCGCAATTTATCCCCCCCGCAATTTATCCCCCCCGCAATTATTTTCCCCCCCGCAATTATCCCCCCCCCGGCAAAATTTCCTCCAACCACAATTTATATCCACGATGTAAATTTTATCCCCTGCAATATTCCTCCCCCCCCCGTCGGATAACATTCCCCTTTTGTACAGACCCCCACCCAATCTAAATAATCCTCATCTACAGACCCCTATCTGATATCTCGAGTTAACTGACACCCATCTAATACCCTCACTATCAACAGACCCAGGAACAGGCGCCCATCTAATTATCCCCTTCCCCCTGTTACAAGACAATCCATCAAGATAACCCCCCCCCCAGGACCGAGTCCCATCTAAATACCCCCCCAGGACCAAGTCTCATCTAGATACCTCCCCAGGACCGAGTCCCATCTAAAATACCCCCCCCCAGGGACAGACTCCCATCTAGATACATCCCCGGGGACAGACCCCCATCTAAATACATCCCCGGGGACAGACCCCCATCTAGATACATCCCTGGGGACAGACCCCCATCTAAATACATCCCCGGGGGCAGACCCCCATCTAAATACCGCCCCCCGGGGCAGACCCCCATCTAAATACGAACCCCCGGGACAGGCCCCCATCTAAATAGAACCCCGGGGACAGACCCCCATCTAATTACTAACCCCGGTGACAGACCCCCATCGAAATACCCCCACCGGGGACAGACCCCCATCGAAATTCCCCCCCGGGGACAGACCCCCATCGAAATACCCCCCCCCCCCCGGGACAGACCCCCATCTAAATACTAACCCCGGGGACAGACCCCCATCTAAATACCCACCCGGGGACAGACCCCCATCTAAATGCTAACCCCGGGGACAGATTCCCATCTAAATACCCCCACCCGGGGACGGACCCCCATCTAAATACCAACCCCGGGGACAGACCCCCATCTAAATACCAACCCCGGGGACAGACCCCCATCTAAATACATCCCCGGGGACAGATCCCCATCTAAATAGCCCCCCGGGACAGACCCCCATCTAAATACTAACCCCGGGGACAGACCCCCATCTAAATACTATCCCTGGGGACAGACCCCCATCTAAATACATCCCCGGGGACAGACTGCCATCTAAATACATCCCTGGGGACAGACCCCCATCTAAATACATCCCCGGTGACAGACCTCCATCTAAATATACCCTTATAATACCCCTATTACAAATACCTGACTGGAACAGACACCCATCTAAACACCATCCCCCCGGTCACAGTCCACCATCTAAATACCACCCCCCCGGGGACAGACCGCCATCTAAATACCCCCCTCCGGGGACAGACCACCATCCAAGTACTAACCCTGGGGACAGACCCCGATCTAAATAGATCCCCGGGGACAGACCTCCATCTAAATACTAACTCTGGGGACAGACCCCGATCTAAATAGATCCCCGGGGACAGACCGCCATCTAAATACTAACCCTGGGGACAAACCCCGATCTAAATTCATCCCCGGGAACAGACCCCCATTTTGATACCCCACCCCGGAAGAGAACCCCATCTAACTATCCCCCCCAGGGACAGACCCCCATCTAACTACTAACCCCGGGGACAGACCCCCATTTAAATACTAACCCCGGGGACAGACCCCCATCTAAACACTAACCCCGGGGACAGACCCCCATCTGAACACTAACCCCGGGGATAGACCCCCATCTAAATACGAACCCGGGGACAGACTGCCATCTAAATACTAACCCCGTGGACAGACCCCCATCTAAATACTAACCCCGGGGACAGACTCCCATCTTAATACTAACCCCGGGGACTGACCCCCATCTTAATACTAGCCCCGGGGACAGACCCCCATCTAAATACCAACCCCGGGGACAGACCCCCATCTAAATACCAACCCCGGGGACAGACCCCCATCTTAATACTAACCCCGGGGACAGACCCCCATCTAAATACCAACCCCGGGGACAGACCCCCATCTAAATACATCCCCGGGGACAGATCCCCATCTAAATAGCCCCCCGGGACAGACCCCCATCTAAATACTAACCCCGGGGACAGACCCCCATCTAAATACTATCCCTGGGGACAGACCCCCATCTAAATACATCCCCGGGGACAGACTGCCATCTAAATACATCCCTGGGGACAGACCCCCATCTAAATACATCCCCGGTGACAGACCTCCATCTAAATATACCCTTATAATACCCCTATTACAAATACCTGACTGGAATAGACACCCATCTAAACACCATCCCCCCGGTCACAGTCCACCATCTAAATACCACCCCCCCGGGGACAGACCGCCATCTAAATACCCCCCTCCGGGGACAGACCACCATCCAAGTACTAACCCTGGGGACAGACCCCGATCTAAATAGATCCCCGGGGACAGACCTCCATCTAAATACTAACTCTGGGGACAGACCCCGATCTAAATAGATCCCCGGGGACAGACCGCCATCTAAATACTAACCCTGGGGACAAACCCCGATCTAAATTCATCCCCGGGAACAGACCCCCATTTTGATACCCCACCCCGGAAGAGAACCCCATCTAACTATCCCCCCCAGGGACAGACCCCCATCTAACTACTAACCCCGGGGACAGACCCCCATTTAAATACTAACCCCGGGGACAGACCCCCATCTAAACACTAACCCCGGGGACAGACCCCCATCTGAACACTAACCCCGGGGATAGACCCCCATCTAAATACGAACCCGGGGACAGACTGCCATCTAAATACTAACCCCGTGGACAGACCCCCATCTAAATACTAACCCCGGGGACAGACTCCCATCTTAATACTAACCCCGGGGACTGACCCCCATCTTAATACTAACCCCGGGGACAGACCCCCATCTAAATACCAACCCCGGGGACAGACCCCCATCTAAATACCAACCCCGGGGACAGACCCCCATCTTAATACTAACCCCGGGGACAGACCCCCATCTAAATACTAACCCCGGGGACAGACCCCCATCTAAATACCATCCCCCCAGGGACAGACCCCCATCTAAATACTAACCCCGGGGACAGACCCCCATCTAAATACTAACCCCGGGGACAGACACCCATCTAAATACCAACCCCGGGGACAGACCGCCATCTAAATACTAACCCCGGGGACAGACCCCCATCCAAATACTAACCCCGGGGGCAGACCCCCATCTTAATACTAACCCCAGGGACAGACCCCCACCTTAATACCAACCCCGGGGACAGACCCCCATCTAAATACCAACCCCGGGGACAGACCCCCATCTAAATACCAACCCCGGGGACAGACCCCCATCTAAATACTAACCCCGGGGACAGACCCCCATCTAAATACTAACCCCGGGGACAGACCCCCATCTAAATACCATCCCCCCCCAGGGACAGACCCCCATCTAAATACTAACCGCGGGGACAGACCCCCATCTAAATACCATCTGAATATGCAGAGACAGAAAGAGTTGGAGGGGCAGAGATACAAAGTAAGATGTGTTCACAGAATAGAGAGGGGTGTCCCGGGACAGGTCGGAGGGAAATGCAGAGATAATCTTGCAGGAACGGAGGAGCAGAGCTGGAAAGATTCAGGGATTTGGAAGTGAGTGAGAGAAGAAATGGACTGAGAGAGAGACAGATAAAGATACAGAGAGTTGCAGAAATAGAGTGACAATGGAAACTTGTGAGACTCCAGAGAGAGGCAAAGATAGAAAGGATGTTGAGAGATACAGAGATAGGGATTTAAAGATGTGAAGAAACAGAGTTAGGAACAAAGAGGAAGGTGCAGGGAACAAGTTGCAGCAAAAGATGGAGAGAGGGAAATCTATGGGATTACATTGACTGTTCTGGAGCAGCGATTCCCAAACTATTCCCTTTGGAGCACCATCCAGCCCCCTCCCTTGTGGTTAAAATAAAATCCACAGACCCCCGAAAACACAAAATCAAAATACTGAGGATGCTGGATATCTGAAATAAAAACCGTGCTGGAAATACTGAGCATTTCCAGCACTTTGTTTTTCTATCAGTCCCGAAATCACACAGTTTTCTTTTCTGGATCTAGAAATTAATTTGACAATGACAAATATATTTTTATTATTACTTTCCCTCCCCGGTGAAAGCTCTTGTCGGAGAATTCCACGTGGACAAAAGATTCTCCCTCTGCATCATCACAGCTGCAGCTTCCGAAAAGATTCTCCTTGGGAATAAGAGAAATAAAATTGATTTAAACAAAGCAAAGCATTTTTGCACAGAAATAAAACACAGCAAGAGCCCAGGACTCTCTCTCAAACTCACTGACATAAAACAATCTCTCAGTGACTTACAAGCACATCCCCCAACACAGAGCCAGAGACTGGGAAGTGTCGATGTGTTTACCCTGTCATTTCCTCCTCTCTCTCTCTCTCTATTTCTCTGTGTGTCTCTCTACATCTGTTTCTGCCTCATTGTAAAAATACACAAACACTGGTGACCCCCATCCCCTCTCCTGTAGAAGGAGAGAGAGAGAAATCCACATTCCCATCCCTGAAAATCTGAATTCAAATGGTCCCCCGGTGTTTCATTTCACTGTCAAATTCAGCCCACAGCCTCAAACACCAGCAATATTCGGGAATGAGAACAAGCCTTTACAAACCTTCACATTTCACCCATTTTATTGCTGATTCACAGAAGTATTTGACACTCAATTAATTAATTTTTAAAGTGGTCGTCACTGTTGCAACGTTGGAAATGCTGTCGGCCATTGATGCACAGCAAGATCCCACAAGCAGCAGTGTGCTTGCAGCCGGCTACCCCTCTCTCCCCCTCTGATTCCCTCACTCTCCTGCATCTCTCTCCCTCCTGTTACTCTCATTCAGAGAGACAGATGGAGAGAGAGAGAGAAATTCACGTCACTGCCCAAAACACCAGCATTATTTGGGAATTATACCAGCTTCAAGCTCCGGACTTAAATTCCACGCCTTCAGGAGAGCTTTACACACAATGAATTCACTTCTAAAATGCAGTCACTGTTACAATGCAGGGAATTCTGCAGGCAAGCTGTGCACAGCAAGCTCCCAGCAATGGTGACACTTCAAAATTCAGTTTCCCAAGATTTTGAGTGTGGATTTCTCTCTCTCTCTGTCTTTCTCCATCTTTCTCTGCCTTCCCTCCCTCATCCACACTCCGCCTGTCTCTCTCTCTCTCTCTCTCTCTCATTTACCTGCCACCTCCAGCTGTTTCTCTCTCTCCACCTGTTGTAATGTAAGAATTGATGCAGGGAATGTATGCACAGCAGGATCCCACAATGTGATCATAGCCAGATATCCTATCACAGTCCTCTGAAAATGCTGAACTCCATCTTTAAACTTTTCACAAGCCTTTATACAGCTTCACGTTCAGCTCCTGTAATTATTGGCCCTCAGGAGCAGTTGAGAATCAATGAACTAATTTTTAAAGTGGTCCTCACTGTTGCAATGCAGGAAACCTGCAGGCAATCTGTGCACAGCAAGATCCCAAAGGCAACAATATGCTAATATGCAGATAATCTGTTTTTAGTGACGTAGGTTTCGAGATCCCAGAGGGAGGGACATTCCTGCAGTTTGAAAATCTCAAACACCCCTCTCCCTGTCTTTCTCCTGCTCCCTCCCTCCCCGAACTCCTCCACATCTGTTTCTTCCTCTCTCGATCTGGGATTTAATCTCGATTGAAACGTCCGCTGAAATGTTTCTGTCAACGTTTAAAATAACCACACATCACATTCGATTCATAGAGAGATACAGCACTAAAACAGGCCCTTCGGCCCAACGCTGACCATCAGCCATCCATTTATGCTAATCCTACATTCATGCCATTTTCTCCCCCTCTCACATCCCCACCTTCCCTCAATTCTCCGACCACCTACCTACACGAGGGGCAATTTTTATAATGGCCAATTTACCTATCAACCCGCAAGTCTTTGGCATGTGGCAGGAAACCAGAGCACCCGGAGGAAACCCACACGGAGAACTTGCAAACTCCGCACAGGCAGTACCCAGAACCCAACCTGGGTTGCTGGAGCTGTGAGGCTGCGGTACTAACCACTTAGCCGCTGCAGGAAAGTCCCTCCCTCTGCGATCCCGAAACTTACATCACTGAAAACACATAATCTGCATATTATCAGATTGCTGCCTGTGGGATCTTGCTGTGCACACATTGTGGCACCTATTGATTAATGGTTAAAATAGAGAAAGTGCGGGGGAGAGAAAAGCAGAGGAAGATGGAGAGTAAACAGAGAAATCCATACTACACCCTCAGGAAGCTGAATTTTAAAGTGTCCTCATTGTTGTGCAGGAAATGCTTAAGGGCACGAGATGCACAGCAAGATCCCACAAGCTGCAATGTGATAATAGACAGATTTCAGTCCCCAGAAAGGGTGAAACTCCCTCTTTAAACTGGGAACAAGCTGCTGATTCTGTCTCACCATTTCAAATAACGACAAATCACATTGCTGTGTGTGGCATGTTTTTTTATTTATTAAAGGTTTAATTGGAGAAGGTGAGTGTGAAACCGAGACAGAGAAGAGAAAGCATGGGGGGAAATAGAGACACAGGGAAAGAATGTGGAGACAGAGAGAAAGCTCAGAACTACAGTAAAATGAATTAAAATGGGCACCGTGCATCTTATTTCACTGTCAGCTTCCTCGCATTGACCAAAACACCAGGAAACCTCACAGTCAGGGCTGGAAGGAGCAAGGGGCAAATGGGACTCCCTCTTGTGGCTGCTCCTTTAACCCCAGGCTTTCTATCTGTATAAAACACCAGGAGCCCCAATCCAACATGAAATGGTTAACCCAGGGCCACAGAGAGGAAATTAAACCTCCGGCGAAAAACAGACACAACTCACGTGGGCCCTTTGGGTGCAGCCTGTGGACAAGGCCTCTGTCCGTCCCCTCTGGAGGAAGCTCCTGTCCAAGGATTCCTCGTCCCAAACTTTCCCTCTTTTCACTTTCACCGTGCAGTTTTCAGAATGAAAATTCCTCAGGGGAAATAAGGAGAATAAAATTGGATTAAAATACAAAGCGAGGACATTTTTAAACAAAATTGCACATCAAGAGCCCAGAGTTTACTCTCTCAGTTACACAGACAATCAGCAATATTCAAATACAATCAAATCACAGTTATAAACCAGATTGAGACAGAGAGAGCACACACACAGATGCACAGACACTCACACTGAATCAGACTGTGGAATGTGTCCACTCTCGAGAGAGAGAGAGTGAAAGGTGGGTTTTGTGATTGGAACTGAGATCTTCAAACCCAGTTTATATCCTGACTGAGCTGTTTGCAAATTCCACCCATTGGGCCTCTGACACGTTGGGCTGTCTCTCAATCTCCTGCCTCGGGGGCGGGGGAGGGGGCCTGTCGATTGATATGTTAATCCCAGGACAGGACCTTCCTGACTTTTACAGTCCATTGATATGTTAATCCCAGCACAGCAATGCTTCCAGCCATCTCTTAGTTCATTTTAAACCTTTAATTCTTTCCCTGCAGTTTCAAAATATCAGACACTGATCCAACCCTCCCCACTCAAACCCTCACACTAAACCCACAAAAAAGACAGGCGCAAGGGAAGAGCCAACTGTGTAACAGCCCCGACAATCACATTTCTCTGCAGCACCTGTGGAAGAGCTTGTCACTCGAGAATTGGCTTTTGTAGCCACTCCAGGCGCTGCTCCACAAACCACTGACCACCTCCAGGCACTTACCCATTGTCTCTCGAGATAAGGAGGCCAAAGAAGAAACCGACAATACAGGACTGGGCAGATTATGGGGATTGTTACTGAGGTTGTGTTTGGGGATTTTTACTGACATCTGTGTGGATTTTAAAGTGTGTCTCCCCTTCCCTCACATCTAAAGTCTCTCAGTGTTGTTGTTGTGTGTTGACAGCTTTTCCAGTGTCCAGTCCCTTTCAACTTTTAATAAAATCTGTGGAACACAAATAAATGTAAAGTTTCTCCTGCAAGCTGTTTAGTCCTCCTTCTTTGACTGTCTTTCTCTGTCACTGCCCTATCTCTCTCTCTGTCTCTCTCAGGACTGGGCAGACACTGGGGATTGTTACTGAGGTTCTGTTGGTCATTTTTACTGACATCAGTGTGGATTGTAAAAGCTGTGTGTGTGTGTGTGTGTGTCTGTGTGTGTGTCTCTGTTTGTCCCTTTATGTATGTGTCTGTGTGCGTCTGTGTGTGTGTGTCTCTGTCTGTCCCTTTATGTATGTGTCTGTGTGTGTCTGGATGTGTGTGTGTTTGAGAGAGAGAGAATATCAGGGTCACCTCACTACATCTCTATCTCTCCTTCTCTCTCTGTTTCTCCTTCTCTCTCAATCCGCCTCTCTCACATAAACAGAGAACATAGGAGCAGGAGCAGGCCATTCGGCCCTTTGGGCCTGCTCCGTCATTCAATAAAGATCATGACCGATGGTCTAATTCAGTAATATAAAAGCAAAAAAATGCGGATGCTGGAAATCTGAAACAAAAACAAGAAATGCTGGATTCACTCAGCAGGTCTGGCAGCATCTGTGGAAAGAGAAGCAGAGTTAACGTTTCGGGTCAGTGACCCTTCTTCGGAACCCCGAAGAAGGGTCACTGACCCGAAACGTTAACTCTGCTTCTCTTTCCACAGATGCTGCCAGACCTGCTGAATGAATCCAGCATTTCTTGTTTTTGGTCTAATTCAGTACCCTGTTCCCACTTTCTCCCCATACCCCTTGATCCCTTTGACATGAAGAAATATATCTCTCTCCTCAATGAACATATTTAATGACTTGGCCTCCACTGCCTTCTGCGGTAGAGAATTCCAAAGGTTCACCACCCTCTACCCCATCCATCTCTACCCCTCTATCTCCCTCTCCACCTTCTATCTCCCTCTCCCCTCGATCTCCCAATCCCCCTCTATCTCCCTCTCCCCCTCTCTCTCACTCACCCCCTCTATCTCCCTCTCCCCCTCTATCTCCCTCTCCCCCTCTATCTCCCTCTCCCCCTCTATCTCCCTCACCACCCTCTATCTCCCTCTCCCCCTCTATCTCCCTCTCCCCCTCTATCTCACTCACCCCCTCTATCTCCCTCTCCCCCCTCTATCTCCCTCTGCCCCTCTATCTCCCTCTGCCCCTCTATCTCCCTCTCCCCCACTATCTCACACACCCCACAATCTCACACACCCCCACAATCACACACACACCCACAATCTCACACACCCCCACTATCTCACACACCCCCTCTATCTCACAGCCCCCCACTATCTCACTCTCCCCCCTTTTTTTCCCTCTCCCCCTCTATCTCACACTCCCCCTCTATCTCACACACCCCCACTATCTCACACACCCCCTCTATCTCACACACCCCCACTATCTCACTCTCCCCCCTTTTCTCCCTCTCCCCCTCTATCTCACTCTCCCCTTCAATCTCACACACCCACTCTATCTCCCTCTCCCCCTCTATCTCCCTCTCCCCCTCTATCTCCCTCACCACCCGCTATCTCCCTCTCCCCCTCTATCTCCCTCTCCCCCTCTATCTCACTCACCCCCTCTATCTCCCTCTCCCCCCTCTATCTCCCTCTGCCCCTCTATCTCCCTCTGCCCCTCTATCTCCCTCTCCCCCACTATCTCACACACCCCAGAATCTCACACACCCCCACAATCACACACACCCCCACAATCTCACACACCCCCACTATCTCACACACCCCCTCTATCTCACAGCCCCCCACTATCTCACTCTCCCCCCTTTTTTTCCCTCTCCCCCTCTATCTCACACTCCCCCTCTATCTCACACACCCCCACTATCTCACACATCCCCTCTATCTCACACACCCCCACTATCTCACTCTCCCCCCTTTTTTCCCTCTCCCCCTCTATCTCACTCTCCCCTTCAATCTCACACACCCCCTCTATCTCCCTCTCCCCCTCTATCTCCCTCTCCCCCTCTATCTCCCTCTCCCCCTCTATCTCATTCCCCCCTCTATCTCACTCCCCCCTCTATCTCACTCCCCCCTCTATCTCCCTCTCCCCCTATATCTCCCTCTCCCCCTCTATCTCCCTCTCCCCCTCTATCTCACTCTCCCCCTCTATCTCACACTCCCCCACTCTCTCACACACCCCCTCTATCTCACACACCCCCTCTATCTCACACACCCCCTCTATTTCACACCCCCCCACTATCTCACACACCCCCTCTATCTCACTCTCCCCCATTTTGTTCCCTCTCCCCCTCTATCTCACTCTCCCCCTCTATCTCACTCTCCCCCTCTATCTCACTCTTCCCCTCTATCTCACTCTCACCCTCTATCTGTCTCTCCCCCTCACCCCCTCTCTCTCTCCCTCTCCCCCCTCTCTCTCCCTCTCCCCCTCTCTCACCCTGTCCCCCCTCTCACTCCCTCCCCCCTCTCACTCCCTCTCCCCCCTCTCTCTCCCTCTCCCCCCACTCTCCCCATTCCCCCTCTCACTCCCTCTCCCCCTCTATCTCCCTCTCCCCCTCTATCTCCCTCTCACCCCCCTCTATCTCCCTCTCCCCCTCTATCTCCCTCTCCCCCTCTATCTCCCCCTCCCCCTCTATCTCCCCCTCCCCCTCTATCTCCCACTCCCCCTCTATCTCCCACGCCCCCTCTATCTCCCACTCCCCCTCCATCTCACTCTCCCCCTCTATCTCACTCTCCCCCTCTATCTGTCTCTCCCCCTCTATCTGTCTCTCGCCCTCTATCTCCCTCTCTCCAACTATCTGCCTCTCCCCCTCTATCTCACACACCCCCTCTATCTCAATCTTCCCCTCTATCTCAATCTTCCCCTCTATCTCACTCTTCCCCTCTATCTCACTCTCCCTCTCTCTCTCACTCTCCCTCTCTCTCTCACTCTCCCCCTCTATCTCACTCTCCCCCTCGATCTCACTCTCCCCCTCTATCTGCCTCTCCCCCTCTATCCGACCCTGCTCCTCTATCTCACTCTCCCCCTCTATCTCACTCTCTCACTGCTTCTCTCTACCTCTTCCTGTCTCTCTCTCTCTGTTTCTCTCACTCTTTGTGTCTCTCTGTCTTTTGCTCTCTCTGTCTCTCCTCTCTCTCTCTGTCCATGACTCTGTTTGTGTCTCTCTCACACCATTTCTCTCTCTCTGCCTCTGTCTCTCTGCCTCTCCCTGTCTCTATCTCTCTCTCTGTGTCTCCGTTTCCCCAATCTCTCACCATAGGACAGTCCCGTCATCCCGGGAACAAGTCTGGTGAACCTTCATTGCACTCCCTCTCTGGCAATAATATCCTTCCGATGTTAAGGGGACCAAAACTGCAGACAGTACTCCAGGTGCAGTCTAACCAAAGTTCTGTGTGATTGAAGCAAGACTTCACTACTCCTGTACTCAAATCCTCTTGTGATAAAGACTAACATCCCATTAGCCTTCTGAATTGCATTCTGCACCTGCATGTTAGTTTTCAGTGACTTATTGACGGGGACACCCAGGTCGCTTTGTACATCTGCGCTTTCTAATCTCTTACCATTTAATAAATACTCAATTCCACCATCCCGGGTGTGATCAGATACTCTGTCCCTTCGTAAACCATTTCCTGTCCCTCCAACAGCTTGTGCCACTGCCCAATTTATCGGTGTGTTTTCCCCTTCTGATGATGTTGAATTTGTTAGTGGCTTTTCTCCTACTGAAGTTGTTGTATTTGTTAGGTTTTTGTAGTCCTCGGGAAGCTGTTCTTTTCCTGTTGAAATTGTTGCAGTTGTTGGTGTTTTTTTATCTCCTGTTGAGGTTGTTGATGTTTTTTTCTCCTGTTGAGGTTGTTGTTGCATTTGTTGGTGTCTTTTACTCCTGTTGAGGTTGTTGTTGCATTTGTTGGTGGTTTTTTCTCCTGTTGAGGTTGTTGCTGCATTTGTTGGTGTTTTTTTCTCCTGTTGAGGTTGTTGTTGCATTTGTTGGTGTTTTTCCTCCTGTTGAGGTTGTTGCGGAATTGATTTGAAAAACACATTTGCTAACACTTTTCGGGATGAGAAGCTACATTCAACTGAACCCCAGGCCCCGTTTCTCTGTCACGTTTAAAGCGTGCATTAGTGAGGAGTCAGTCTCTGAAATAAATGTGCCAGTGCTGCTGTAACATAAAATGGCCACCGTGAACAAACCTAAAATGGCTGACAGATGTTCTGAGAGAGGAGGGAACGAGAGACAGACAGACAGACACAAAGAAAGACAATCTGTAACCTCATGGCCCGGCATATCCCCCACTCTACCATTGCCATGAAGCCAGGAGACCAACCCCGGTTCAGTGAAGTATGCAGGAGGGCATGCCAGGAGCAGCACCAGGCATACCTCAAAAGGAGGTGTCAACCTAGTGAAGCTACAACCCAGGACTATCTGCGTGCCAAACTGCGTAAGCAGCATGCGATAGACAGAGCTAAGCGATCCCATAACTAACGGATCAGATCTAAGCTCTGCAATCCTGCCACATCCAGAGAAAAGGAGTGATCAGCATGAAGAGACTGCTGGAGATTTATGTTCCTGGTAATCTCTCCATCTCTATCTCTCCTTCCTCTGTCTTTTACTCTCTCAAGCCCTATCTCACCTCTCTGTTCCTCTTTATCCATGTGTTACGCAAACTGTACTTTGTCTTTCTCCCATCTTCACTCTTCATCTCTATTTCTCCCTCTGTTACCCTCTGAATCCCAGTCTCTCCCTGTCCATTACCCTCTGAATCCCAGTCTCTCCCTCTCTGTTACCCTCTGAATCCCAGTCTCTCCCTCTCTGTCTCTCTCTCCCTCCCTCTCTGTTTCTTTCTCTCTCTCTGGCTCTCTCTGTCTCTCAGTGTCTCTCCCTCTCTCTCTCTCTGCCTCTGTCCATGCCTCTGTCTCTCTCACACCATCTCGCCCTACCTCTCTCTGTCTCTCCAACTCTCTGCCTCTCCATCTCTCTCTCTCTCTCTCTCTCCTTCTTTTACTTTGTCTCTCCCTATCTCTCTTTCTCACCCTCTGTCCATGACTCTATTAGTGCCTCCCTTACACCATCTCCTCCTCTCTCCTTCGATCTCTGTCTCTCTCTTTCTGTCCCTCCATCCTTCCTTCCCTCCCTGTCCATCCATCTCTCTCCTTCTCACTCTGTCTCTCACTTTGTCCCTCCATCTGGCTTTCCCTTCCTGACACTCCCTCTCTCTCCTTCTCTCTCTGTCTCTGCCACTCTCTCTGTCTCTCTCTCTGTCCCTCCATCTGTCTTTCCCTCTCTGTCTCTCCGTCTCACTCCTTCTATCTCTGTCACTCCCACTCTCTCTCTATCTCTCTCTCTGTCCCTCCATCTGTCTTTCCTTCTCTGTCTCTCCCTCTCCCTCCTTCGATCTCTGCCTCTCCATCTGTCTTTCCCTCTCTGTCACTCCCTCACTCTCCGATCTCCGTCTCTCTCTCTCTGTCCCTCCATCTGTCCTTCACACCCTGTAACTCCGTCTCTCTCCCTGTCTCTCTCTGCCTGTCCCTCCATCTGTCTTTCCCTCTCTCTCTCTCTGCCTCTCTCTCCTTCTCTCTCTGCCTCTCTCTCTGTCTCTCTCTCTGTCCCTCCATCTGCCTTTCCCTCTCTGTCACTCCCTCACTCTCCTATCTCTGTCTCTCTCTCTCTATCCCTCCATCTGTCCTTCCCTCCCTGTAACTCCATCTCTCTCCCTGTCTCTCTCTGTCTGTCCCTCCATCTGTCTTTCCCTCTCTGTCTCTCCACACTCTCCTTCTATTTCTGTCTCTCTCGCTCTCTGTCTTTCCATTTGTCTTTCCCTTCCTGCCACTCCCTCTCTCTCCTTCCATCGCTGCCTCTCTCACTCTCTGCCTCTCCAAATGCCTTTCCCTATCTGTCTCTCCAACTCTCTCTTTCTCTCTCTGTCTCTGCCTCTCTCTCTCCCTCCATTTATCCATCCCTGTCTGTCCCTCCATCTGTCTTCCCCCTCCGTCACTCCCTCTCGCTCCTTCTATCTCTGTCTCTGCCACTCTCTCTGTCCCTCCATCTGTCTTTCCCTCTCTGTCACTCCCTCTCTCTCCAACTATCTCTGTCTCTGCCACTCTCTCCGTCTCTCTCTTGTCCCTTCATCTGTCTTTCCCTCTCTGTCACTCCTCCTCTCTCCTTCTATCTCTGTCTCTCTCTCTCTCTATCCCTCCATGTTTCCTTCCCTCCCTGTCACTCCATCTCTCTCCTTCTCTCTCTGTCTCTCACTTTGTCCGTCCATCTGGCTTTCCCTTCCTAACACTCCCTCTCTCTCTGTCTCTCTCTGTCTCTGCCTCTCTCTCTGTCTCTCACTCTGTCCCTCGATCTGTCTTTCCCTCTCTGTCTCTCCGTCTCACTCCTTCTATCTCTGTCACTCCCGCTCTCTCTCTGTCTCTCTCTCTGTACTTCCATCTGTCTTTCCTTCTCTTTCTCTCCCTCTCTCTCCTTCTCTCTCTGCCTCTCTCTCTGTCTCTCTCTCTCTGTCCCTCCATCTGTCTTTCACCCCCTGTCACTCCACACTCTCCTTCTATCTCTGTCTCTCAGTCTGTCCCTCCATCTGTCTTTCCCTCTCTGTCTCTCCACACTCTTCTTCTATCTCTGTCTCTCTCTCTGTCTCTGTCTCTCCATCTCTCTCCTTCTATCTATGTCTTTCTCTCTGTCTCTCCATCTGTCTTTCCCCCCTGTCTCTCCCTTTCTCACCTTCTCTCTCTCTCTCTGCCTCTCTCTCTGCCTCTCTCTCTGCCTCTCTCTCTGTCCCGCCATCTGTCTTTCCCTCTCTGTCTCTCCCTCTCTCTCCTTCTATCTCTGTATCTCTCTCCGTCCCTCCATCTGTCTTTCCCTCTCTGTCTCTCCCTCCCTCTCCTTCTATCTCTGTCTCTCTCTCTGTCTCTCTCTCTGTCTCTCCATCTTTCTTTCCCTCCCTGTCTCTCCCTCTCTCACCTTCTCTCTCTCTCTCTCTCTGCCTCTCTCTCTGCCTCTCTCTCTGCCTCTCTCTCTGTATCTCTCTCCATCCCTCCATCTGTCTTTCCATCTCTGTATTTCACTCTCCCTCCTCTCTCTGTCTCTCTCTCTCTGTCGCTCCATCTGTCTTTCCCTCCCTGTCACTCCCCCTCCCCTTCTATCTCTGCCTCTCTCTCTCTGTGTCTCTCTCTGTCCCTCCATCTGTCTTTCCCTGTCTGTTTCTCCGTCTCTCTCCTTCCATCTCTGCCTCTCTCTCTCTCTGTCTCTCCACCTGTCTTTCCCTCTCTGTCTCTTCCTCTGTCTCCTTATCTCTCTATCTCTCTCTCTCTCTCTCTCTCTCTGTCTTTCCATCGGTAGTTCCCTCGCTGTCTCTCCCTCTCTCTCCTTCTATCTCTGTCTCTCTCCTCTATCTCTCCTTCTGTCGTTCCCTCTATGTTTCTCCCTCGCTCTCCTTCGATCTCTGTCTCTCTCTCTCTGTCTTTCCATCTGTCTTTCCCTCCCTGTCACTCCCTCTCTCTCCTTCCATCTCTGCCTCTCTCTCTCTCTATCTCTCCTGCTGCCTTTCCCTCTCTGTCTCTCCCAATCTCTCCTTCTCTCTCTGTCTCTGCCCCTCCATCTGTTTTTCCCTGCCTGTCACTCCATCTCTCTCCCTGTTTCTCTCTCTCTGTCCCTCCATTTGTCTTTCCCTCCCTGACACTCCCTCTCTCACCTTCTCTCTCTGTCTCTCTCTCTGTCTTTCCATCTATATTTCCCTCCCTCAATATCCTTCTCTCTCCTTCCATCTCTGCCATTCTCTCTCTCTGTCTCTCCATCTGTCTTTCCCTCTATGTCTTTCCCTCTCCTTCTATCTCTGTCTCTCTCTGTCTTTCCATCTATATTTCCCTCCCTCAATATCCCTCTCTCTCCTTCCATCTCTGCCATTCTCTCTCTCTGTCTTTCCATCTGTCTTTCCCTCCCTGTCACTCCCTCTCTCTCCTTCCATCTCTGCCCCTCTCTCTCTCTGTCTCTCCAACTGCATTTCTCTCTCTGTCACTCCCTCTCTCTCTCTCCCTTAATCTGTCTTTCCCTCCCTGTCACTCCATCTCTCTCCTTCCATCTCTGCTATCTCTCTCTGTCTCTCAATCTGTCTTTCCCTCCCTGTCACTCCCTCTCTCTCCTCGCTCTGTCTCTCACTCTGTCCCTCCATATGTCTTTCCCTCTCTGTCTCTCCGTCTTTATGCTTCTATCTCTGTCTCTGCCTCTCTCGCTGTCTCTCTCTGTAACTCCATCTGTCTTTCCCTCTCTGTCTCTCCCTCTCTCTGCTTCTATCTCTGTCTCTCTTTCTCAGTCTCTGCATCTGTCTTTCCCTCTCCGTCACTCCCTCTCTACTTCTCTCTGTCCCTGCCACTTTCTCTGTCACTCTCTCTGTCCCTCCATCTGTCTTTCCCTTTCTGTCTCTCCCTCTCTCTCCTTCTATCTCTGTCTCTCCATCTGTCTTTCCCTCTCTGCCCATCCCTCTCTCCTTCTCTATGTCTCTCCCTCTCTCTCCCGGTCCCTCCATCTGTATCATCTCCCCCCAACCCCCAACACCTGAAACTCCCTCTCACTCCTTCTATCTATGTCTCTCGCTCTCTATCCGTCCATCTATCCTTCCCTCTCTGTCACTCCATCTCTCTCCTTCTCTCCCTTTCTATCTCTCTCTGTCTTTCCATCTGTCTTTCTGTCCCTGTCACTCCCTCTCTCTCTGTCCCTTAATCTGTCTTTCACTCCCTGTCAATCCATCTCTCTCCTTCCATCTCTGCCTCTCTCTCTCTGTCTCTCCATCTGTCTTTCCCTCTCTGTCACTCCCTCTCTCTCCTCGCTCTGTCTCTCACTCTGTCCCTCCATCTGTCTTTCCCTCTCTGTCTCTCCGTCTTTATGCTTCTATCTCTGTCTCTGCCTCTCTCGCTGTCTCTCTCTGCAACTCCATCTGTCTTTCCCTCTCTGTCTCTCCCTCTCTCTGCTTCTATCTCTGTCTCTCTTTCTCAGTCTCTCCATCTGTCTTTCCCTCTCCGTCACTCACTCTCTACTTCTCTCTGTCCCTGCCACTTTCTCTGTCACTCTCTCTGTCCCTCCATCTGTCTTTCCCTTTCTGTCTCTCCCTCTCTCTCCTTCTATCTCTGTCTCTCCATCTGTCTTTCCCTCTCTGCCAATCCCTCTCTCCTTATCTCTGTCTCTCCCTCTCTCTCTCTGTCCCTCCATCTGTCTTTCCCTATCTGTCACTCCCTCTCTCTCCAACTATCTCTGTCTCTGCCACTCTCTCCGTCTCTCTCTCTGTCCCTTCATCTGTCTTTCCCTCTCTGTCACTCCTCCTCTCTCCTTCGATCTCTGTCTCTCTCTCTCTATCCCTCCATGTTTCCTTCCCTCCCTGTCACTTCATCTCTCTCCTTCTCTCTCTGTCTCTCACTTTGTCCGTCCATCTGGCTTTCCCTTCCTAACACTCCCTCTCTCTCTGTCTCTCTCTGTCTCTGCCTCTCTCTCTGTCTCTCACTCTGTCCCTCGAACTGTCTTTCCCTCTCTGTCTCTCCGTCTCACTCCTTCTATCTCTGTCACTCCCGCTCTCTCTCTGTCTCTCTCTCTGTACTTCCATCTGTCTTTCCTTCTCTTTCTCTCCCTCTCTCTCCTTCTCTCTCTGCCTCTCTCTCTGTCTCTCTCTCTGTCCCTCCATCTGTCTTTCACCCCCTGTCACTCCACACTCTCCTTCTATCTCTGTCTCTCAGTCTGTCCCTCCATCTGTCTTTCCCTCTCTGTCTCTCCACACTCTTCTTCTATCTCTGTCTCTCTCTCTGTCTCTGTCTCTCCATCTCTCTCCTTCGATCTCTGTCTCTCTCTCTGTCTCTCCATCTGTCTTTCCCCCCCTGTCTCTCCCTCTCTCACCTTCTCTCTCTCTCTCTGCCTCTCTCTCTGCCTCTCTCTCTGCCTCTCTCTCGGTCCTGCCATCTTTCTTTCCCTCTCTGTCTCTCCCTCTCTCTCCTTCTATCTCTGTATCTCTCTCCGTCCCTCCATCTGTCTTTCCCTCCCTGTCTCTCCCTCTCTCACCTTCTCTCTCTCTCTTCCTCTCTCTCTGCCTCTCTCTCTCTGTCTCTCTCTCTCTGTGTCCCTCCATCTGCCTTTCAATCCCAGTCACTCCTTCTCTCTCCTTCTATCTCTGTCTCTCTCTCTGTTCCACCATTTGTCTTTCCCTCACTGTCACTCCCACTCTCCTTCTCTCTGTCTCTCCCTCTCCCTCCTTCTCTCCCTCTCTGTCCCTCCATCTATTTTTCCCTCTCTGTCACTCCCTTTCTCTCCTTCTATCTCTGTCTGTCTCTCTCTATCCCTCCATCAGTCTTTCCTTGCTGTCACTCCCTCTCTCTCCTACTATCTCTATCTCTCTCTCTCTCTCTATCCCTCCATCTGTCCCTCCGTCCCTGTCACTCCATCTCTCTCCTTCTCTCTCTGTCGCTCACTTTGTCCCTCCATCAGTCTTTCCCTCCCTGACACTCCCTCTCTCTCCTTCTATCTCTGTCTCTCTCTCGCTCTATCCCTCCATCTGTCCTTCCCACCCGTCTCTCCATCTCTCTCCTTCTATCTCTGTCTCTCCATCTGTCTTTCCCTCTCTGTCTCTCCCTCTCTCTCCTTCTCTCTCTGTCTCTCACTTTGTCCCTCCGTCTGTCTTTCCCTCCCTGTCACTCCCTCTATCTCCTTCTATATCTGTCTTTCTCTCTGTCTCTCCATCTGTCTTTCCCTCTCCATCACTCCCTCTCTCTACTTCCATCTCTGCCTCTCTCTCTGTCCCTCCATCTGTCTTCCCACCGCCAACCCATCACTCCATCTCTCTCCTATCTCTGTCTCTCTCTCTCTCTATCCCACTGTCTGTCCATCCCTCCCTGTCACTCCATTTCTCTCCCTGTCTCTCTCTCTCTATCCCTCCATCTGTCTTTCCCTCCCTGACACTCCCTCTCTCTCCTTCGATCTCTGTCTCTTTCTCTGTCTCTCCAACTGCCTTTCCATCTCTGTCTCTCCCAATCTCTCCTTCTTTCTCTGTCTATGTCTCTCTCTCTGTCCCTCCATCTGTCTTTCCCTTTCTGTCTCTCCCTCTCTCTCCTTCTATCTCTGTCTCCCTCTCTCTCAATCCCTCCATCTGTCCATCCATCCTTCCCTCCCTGACACTCCCTCTCTCTCCTTCTCTCTCTGTCTCTCTCTCTCTGTCCCTCCATCTGTCTTTCCCTCTCTGTCTCTCCCTCTCTCTCCTTCTCACTGTCTCTCTCTCTATCTTTCCCTCCCTGTCACTCCCTCTCTCTCCTTCTAACTCTGCCCCTCTCTCTCTCTGTCTCTCCAACTGCCTTTCCCTCTCTGTCTCTCCCAATCTCTCCTTCTCTCTCTGTCTCTCCTTCTATCTCTGTCTCTCTCTATCTCTATCTCTCCATCTCTCTTTCCCTCCCAGTCACTCCCTCTCTCTCCTTCAATCTCTGTCTCTTGCACACAGCCAGTTATACTTTTGATCCTTTTTCGATCCTTTTTCAACATTATTAGATGTAAAATTGTTCCTATAATCTCGCCCTCCCTCTCTCTCTGTCTGTCTCTCCCTCTGTCTCTGTTTCTCCCTCTGTTTGTCTCCCTCCCTCTCTGTCTCTCTCTCCCTTTCTCCCTCTGCATCTGTCTCTCTCCCTCTGTATCTGTCTCACTCGCTTTCTCCCTGTCTGTCTCCCTCTGCATCTTCTTGCCTCCCTTTCTGTCTGTCTCACTCTGCATTTGCCTGCCTCCCTTTCTGTCTCTCTCCCTCTGTCTCTGTTTCTCGTTTTTTCTCGATCATTCTAGCTCTGTCTCTCTCTCTCTCCCTCTCTCTCTCTCCCACTCTGTCTGTGTCTGTCTCCGTCTGTGTTTCACACCCTCCAACTCTCCGTCCCTCTGCACATGAACAGCAATGCTTTGAGCCATTTGTTTGGTTAATTTTGAATCTTTAACTCTTGCTTTTCTTGGGAATGTCAATGCAGTTTGAAAATATCAAATACTCATCTAACACTCATCCCTAAAACCCTCACATTAAACCCCAAATACCGGACTGGGCAGGCAATGGGGATTGTTACTGGGGTTCTGTCAAGGTCTCATTTTGCTATCTCTTCTGTCTCTCACTGTCTTCCACTTTGTCCCTCTCTCTCAATTTCCCCATTTGTTTCCGTTTCCCTTTCTTCTCTTTCCTTTATCGCCCCCAACTTTAGAACTGGAGAGGGTGCTCCTTCCACTTTATAAATAAAGAGGATGCTCCCTCCACTTTCTACAGAGAGAGGGAGCTCCCTCCACTTTATACGTGGAGGCGGAGCTCCTCTACTTTATACACAGAGAGGGTGCTCCCTCTGGCCTCTGGATTACTTGACCAGTGATATTATTCTTATGCCACAGCCTCCCCAATGGATGTGAACAGAGTCTGTCCCCCAATATCACTCACAGTAGTTTCTGGGCTGTAACCCTGAACATGGTCCCGAATCAGAGACTCAAATTTCACATTTTAACTGGGAAAAGGCAGGAACAGAGTGAAACAGGTTCGCCTTTGTCCCTGGATTCAGTGTCCACTGCAGATAGATCAGTTACATTTACAATAGAAATGCCAGGAGTGAACAAGGTCAAGACAATAATATGGAAAATGTAAATGATGCCTCTCATAATTGCCATCCGTCCAGTATGAGTACAGATTTGAGGTTTATTCCCGAGAGAGGTCTTGCTCAGAAAATGTAATTGACATTGAAATGATGGTGCTTTATCCACCACATTATTTCCATCAAAGTCAAAGCTGCTGATGTAATGTGTTTGTTCAGGTGAGTGTAACTAATAGCAATGATCAGGGGGAGAACCGTGTCAGTGGAGACTTATCCCCTGTATAAATCAGGAGCCATTGGAATGGATCAGCTCAGCGTGCCTGGGTGAGCTGTGGATTCCAGGCTAATCGAAGTCCCTGCTTCTCTCAGAAATGGGATATCCAGTAATCTTTCAGATAGAAGACATTTATTATCCTGAACTTGCAGCAATTGGAGTTCCTGGTAAGCCAGTATCTCAGCTGTTAATGGTGTAAATCAATGTTAACTGTGCTGCTGTACTGGGTATTATTTCCCTCAGTGTGTGTTACACAGCCGCCTGTTCTTCTCCAGCAATTTACTGATGGAATCTCCTCATTGTCTACTCTTTCAGTCTTGTAGAATCTGCGTTTTGTGTATAATGGTATTGTTTTAAGTAACTGTGGCATTATTACTGGATTATTCTGTGTATGGAATGTATCGGAATGAGATGTTTCAGTTAGGATCAATAATCAGACCATCAGGAGCTTTAAACAGTTTTCATGATGTGGATCTTACCGGTCCTGCAATATTTTTAGGATTTCTTTTTTCATTGATTGATAATGAGATATCCCATAGGCTCAGTGTTACAAGGGGACAGAAAAATGTCCTCTTTCCCCAATAACATGGCTCATTTTAACTGGGATTTCAATGTATTTATTGATTATCACTGTTATCAAATATTAATTTATTCTGTGTGTGTCTGACGCTGCTTCAGAAGTCTGGCTGCTGAAATGAGTTTGCTGCTGACACTTTCACTTCTCCTTCTCTGCTTCACTGTGGACCTTCACTGTCACTGGACTACATTGTAAAATAGAAAGTATTGATGTGATGTTTTACTGGTTTTCACTCTATCAGTTGGAATCAAGAGTCTTTCCATTTATCTGTAGATTATCGGCTGCAGCGCTGATGTTGGTTTTTTATTAATTAAACAATCCCACATTCTAACAGATTAATTTATAATTCCAGGAGAATGAATTTCAATGATTGTGAGGTTTGTCTGGAAGAAGCTTTCGATCCTGTTTATTCCATGTATTGTCGATGAAGTGAAGAGTGTAGGTGAACAGGTGGAGACTTGAGTGTTCTGTCGATCCATTATATTATTCACAGAGGTTTCACCATTGAATAAACTGACTCTGAGAACAGAATCATTGAACCTGGGGCTGGTGAACAGAACACAGACGCAGTATGTTAGCAATAAATCATATGTGAAAAGTAGCATGAAGTAACAATTTACAGGGTGTGAGTACTCCAGAGAGATAGGGAAGGAGAGAAGGAGCAGGGAGAACAAAACCGAGGGAAAGAGATAGGCAGAAGTAAAGAGAAAGAGAAAGAAGCAGCAGTGTAAATAATTCACTATCATAAAGTGCTGGAATGTCCAGAACAATTAGTAAGAGAAACTGTGAGTTGAAGTTGTCTGTTGTCAGATTGTGTTCACTTTCCTGTTGGACTTGATCCTCTGTGTGGATTTCTGCCAGGACCTCATTTAGTTTTGCCGTAAGTTCCTATTCCTTACTTAGTGACTGAATAAACAGAATAGAATCAGTTCATCACTGATGGTAATTCATTATTTAAATACTGCACTTTAAAATCTCTGTGACTGCTGAATTCAATAAAGAGCGAGGCTGATATCAGAAATATATTTACATTTATATTTAATAGCCTGTACAAACTAAATATATTGACTATATTGTATAAACAATGAACTGTTCTCCAACACCAATAATCACAGGGATTATTGTTTGAATGTATGAATTGAGTTGTGTTACTGGGATCTATAGATTAGATTTCCTCTAATACTCTGCTGCAGTCTCTCCCTGTGAATCTCAGCCTCTCCTCTCACTGTATTGAATCCTCAGTCTCCTCATCCATTGCTTCAGTGTATCCACTTTCCCAAACCATCTGCTCCAGTCTCCCCTTCTGCTCCTACATGTCCTTTCCCTGCAATTTGGAAGGTTGTGGGGTGATTTGATGAATGTTTTCAAGATAATATTGGAAACAGAACTGGTTGACAGAGAGTAGCAATTCCCACTGGCTGCGGAGTCAGGAACTTGGAGGCATCGTCTAAAAATCTAAACGCAGTCGAAAAACCTTTCAGGGGTGAAATGAAGAAACACTTCAAAACACCAGGTGTGGTATCAGTTTGGAACTCTCTACTATAAACAGCAATTGATGCTGAGACACTTGCTAGTTTTTAAATCTGAGATTGATAGATTTTTGTTAACCAAAGGTATTAAGGGGCAAAGATAGTTACATGGAGTTAGATCACACATCAGCCATGAGCTCATTGAATGACAGAAGAGGGTTGAGGGGCCAAATGGCCTCCTCCTCTTCCTCTGTCCAATGACAAATATCTTGCTATCACTCTCTGTGTCTTGGTCTCTGTCTCTCTCCTTGTCTCGCTTTCTGTCTGTCTGTCTGTCTCTCTCTCCTCTCTCAAATATCTGTGGAAATCCACAAACATTAGTCAGCCATTTTAGGCTGGTTCTCGGTGGCCATTTTATGTTACCACAACACTGGGACATTTATTACAGAGACAGACCCCTCACCAATGTAAGTGTAGTAATCAAATTGTGACAGAGACACAGACATGGAGACACTGAGAGACACAGTACTAGAAAGGAATTAATCATTCCATTGTGCCCAATAAATTGCCCTCCACTGTGATTAGGCTGGGTGGCCTGTACTTACTCAGTCTATTATTTTCTCCCTTGTTAATCAACAGTACAACATATGCAGTCCTCCAGTCCTCTGGCAGCATGACTATAACCAGAGAAGATCGGAAAATGATGTTCAGAGCCACTGAAATGTCCTCCCTTGCACCTCTGAACAGCCTGAGCCTGGTGAATTATCTGCTTTCAAAGATGCTAAACCACTTAATATTTCCTCTCTCACTGTTTATCCCATTCAATATTTCAAGCCCCTCCTCATTGACTCCAATGTCTGTGTCGTCCCCTCTTTTGTGGAGACATTCGATATGTATTCATTAAGAACCATGCCCGCATCTTCCGCCTCCACGGTTAGGAGAAAGGAGGGGAGATGATATAAAGTAAAGGATCGAATTCTAAAGGAGGTGCAGGAACAGAAACATCTGGGGGGTATTTGTGCACCAATCACTGAAGGTGGCAGGGCAGTTTCAGAAAGTGGTTAAACGGCAGAAGGGGTCCTGAGATTATAAACAGAGACATTGAATACAAAAGCAAGGAAATTATGACATTTGTAAAACTCTGGTTTGCCTTCAACTGGAGAATTGTCCAATTCTGGACACCGTACTTTATGAAGAATGTGGGGGCATTAGAGAGGGTGCAGAAAAGATTCGCAAGAATGGTTCCAGAGATGAGGGACTTCAGTTACATGGATAGATTGGAGAAGCTGGGGTTGTTCTCTGTGTCTCTCTCTGTCTCTCCCTCCTGCTATATCTGACACTAAGAGGGAGACAGAGGGAGAGAGGCTTAGATATGCAGATAGAGAGAGTGCTGTTGAGAGGGACAAGGTTGGAGAGAGAGAGATTGTTGGGGTGGATTGAAAGGCACAATGTAAGATCTATTTATTCAATGTATTCACTGTTGTGTACGCAAATAGAGAAACATAGGTATGCAGAGTGAAATATTGGTAGAGTGGGAGATATGTAGATGAAGTTGGGGCACAGGTGGACAGTTTTGATGATCAGGAAGGAAATCGCTCCATTGTAAACATCCAGCCAGATATTCCACCATTTGAGCCATCACACCCTCATGATATTGGTGCGGAAATCTTGTAATCCATGCCATGGTTATTGACCCCTCTGTTAAGGGTAATGGGTTTTTCCTATCCACTCTATCTTGGCCCGTCATTATTTTATACACCTCAATTAAATCTTCCCTTCAACCTTCTTTGTTCCAAAGAAAACAATTCCAGCCTATCCAATCTTTACTCATAGTTAAAATTCTCCATTCCTGACAACATCCTCTGTAAATCTCCTCAGTACCCTCTCCAGTGTGATCACGTCCTTCCTGTAATGTGGTGACCAGAACTGTACACAGTACTCTAGCTGTGGTCTAACTAGTGTTTTATAAAGTTTTAGCATAACCTCCCTGCTCTTATATTCTCTACATCAGCCAACAAAGGAAAGAGTTCCGAAGAAGGGTCCTTGACCCGAAACGTTAACTCTAATTCTCTTTTCACAGATGCAGCCAGACCTGCTGAGTGGTTCCAGCATTTCTTGTTTTTATTTTGAAGTATTCTGTAAGACTTCTTAACCACCTTATCCACCTGTCCTGTTACCCTCAGGAATCAGTGGACATTCACTCAAGGGCCCTCTGTTCACAGTCGAAGAGATTGTTCAGTTAGATTGAAAGAGCAAATGTAAAACATAATAATTTGATGCAATCCTTCACTGCAGTAGACACCGACATACGAGCGAGAGGCATGGTGTGTGAACCATCGGTGTAGAGGGAAAAAAATAGATGGAGAGGGTAACAAATTGGAAAGGAGTGATCGGCACAGACAGAGAGGTAAGCTCTGGTAAACTCTCTTGCTGGTAATCTCTCTCCATGTCCATCTCTCTCTTCCCCTCTCTTCGACACTCTGAAACACTATTTCTTCTCAGAGAGTGTCAGAGAGTGTCAGAGAGAGTCTGAGATTGTCAGAGAGTATCAGAGAGAGTCTGAGAGTGTCAGAGAGTTTCTGAGAGTCTCTGAGAGTGTCCAAGTCTATCGCTCCCTTTTCGTTCTCTATCTCCCTCTGCACACAATCTCAATCTCTCCCTCTTGCTCTCAGGATGGGAAGAGGGAGAAGGAGAGGCAGAGAAAGGGCATCGCAGGCAGTGAGAGATGAGGAGAAAGAGACAGAGGAACAGCGAGTCTGGCATTGGTAGATGGATCATTGGTTAGATCTGTATCTAACCCCGTGCGTACCTGCCCTGAGAGTATTCGATGGGGACAGTCTCGGACGGGGGGGGGGGACTGTCTAAAAATCAAAAATTAGTCGAAAGCCCTTTCAAAGATGAAATTTAGAAACACTTCTCCAAACAAAGTGGGGTAGAAGTTTTCAAATGTCTTCCACAAATGATCCCTCCCTATCTCTGCAATCTCCTCCAGCTCCACAATCCACCAATACCTGCGATCCTCTAATTCTGGCCTCTTGACCATCCTCAATTTGAATCGTCCCACCATTGGTGGCCGTGCCTTCAAGCTGCCAAGACACTAACTCTGGAATTCCTTTCCTAAACCTCTCTGTCTCACTAACTCTCTTTCCTCTTTGAAGACGCTCCCTCCAACCAACCTCTTTCACCAATTTTTTTGTTCGTCTCGTCCAATAGCTCCTTAACTGACTCGGTGTCAACTTTTTATTTGCCTTATTTATTTTTTGGATGTGTGTGTTAATGGCCAGGCCAGCATTTATTACCCATTCCTAATGGCCCTTGAGAAGGTGGTGTTGAGCCTCCTTCTTGAACCACTGTAGTCCATGTGGGGTAGGTATACCCACAGTGCTGTGTTTGGAAGGGAGTTCCAGGATTTTGACCCAGTAACAGTGAATGAATGGCGAAATAGTTTCAAGTTAAGATGGTGTGTGACTTTAGTTGTTGTGTGCGGACAGTATTTTCAGTGCGCAGTCCATTTATATTTTTAATGATTTATTTTTTTCACGTAGTTAGATGTAAAGTTTCTCCTACAATCTGACTGCCTCCCCGTAGCTCCTCACTCTTTCTGCCCGTCTCTCCCTCCTTCTCTGAAGCCACTGCTTTACTCTGTATCTAAACTCACACTGCACCTGCCCTCGGAGGTCTCATTATGGTGCTTACGCAATGAGTTATGCAGTTCCAGCATAACCTCCCTGCTCTTATATACTTTAACAGCCTTGTTGGGAATGGCACTGCTGTTTGAAAATATGAAACACTGATCCAACATCCACCCCTAAAACACTCACATTAACCTCCAAAAACAGGACTGGGCAGATAATGAGGATTGTTAATGATTGTTACCACTTGTCTCATCCTCTCTCTGTCTCTCTCTCTCATGTCTGTTTCCTCCTATCTTTCTCTCTCTCTCTCCCTCACCCTCTCCCTCTTTCTCTGCCTCTTTCCATGACTCTGTCTCAAGCACCATCTCTCTCTCCTTGGACAGAAATGTTTTTATCCATTTCTTGGTTAATTTTGAACCTGTAAATCTTGACCTTGCTGGGAACGTTACTGCAGTTTGAAAATATCAAACACTGATCAACAGTCGCCCCCCAAACTCTCACACTAAACCCCCAATACAGAACTGTGCAGATAATGGAGATTGTTACTGAGGTTCTGTCAAGGTCCCCTCACACACTGTATCCCATTTCCCCTGCTTCGAAAGTTTGTCATTGTGAAACAATATTTTTTTCAATAATATTAAAGGTTACTTCAGTTTGGAAATATCAATCACTGATCCAGCACTTACCCCAAAACATTCACACTAAACCCCTGATCTTTCCTTTCAAAATTAGTTCCTGCACACAGCCAGTTTTACTTTTTAATTCTATCTTCTTTCAACATTATTAGATGTAATGTTTTTCCTATAATCTCGCCCTCCCTCTCTCTCTCTCTGTCTCTCCCGATGTTTCTGTTTCTCCCTCTGTTTGTCTCCCTCCCTCCCTCTCTCTCACTGTCCCTTTCTCCCTCTGCATCTGTCTCTCTCCCTCTGCATCTGCTTGTCTCCCTTTCTGTCTGTTTCACTCTGCATTTGCCTGGCTCCCTTTTAGTCTCTCTCCCTCTGTCTCTGTTTCTCCTTTTTCCTCTATCATTCTACCTCTGTCTCTCTCTCTCCCCCTGTCTCTGTCCGCAGTCTGTCTGTGTCTCTCTCCGTCTGTGTCTCACTCCTTCCAGCTCTCCGTCCCTCTGTACATGGACAGCAATGCTTTAAGCCATTGGTTTGGTTAATTTTGAATCTTTAACTCTTGCTTTTGTTGGGAATATCAATGCAGTTTGAAAATATCAAACACTCATCTAACACTCATCCTTAAAACCCTCACATTAAACCCCAAATACCGTCTGGGCAGACAATGGGGATTGTCACTGGGGTTCCGTCAAGGTCTCATTTCGCTTTCTCTTCTGTCTCTCACTGTCTTCCACTTTGTCCCTATCTCTCCATTTCCCCATTTGTTTTCGTTTCCCTCGCTCCTCTTTCCTTCATCGCCCCCAACTTTATAAATAAAGAAGGAGCTCCCTCCACTTTACACAAAGAGAGGGCGCTCTCTCTACTTTATACATAGAGAGGGAGCTCCCTCCACTATATAAATAGAGAGGGTGCTCCCTCTACTTTATACACGGAGAGGGCGCTTCCTCAACATTATAAATAGAGAGGCTGCTCCTTCCACTTTATAGCTGGAGAGCGAGCTCCCTCTACTTTATACACAGAAAGGGAGCTCCCTCTGTTTTATGTAGCTGCTGTGGTGGGATATGAACCCCTGTCCCCAGGCCATCAGGTTGGGCCTCTGCATTACGTGACCAGTGATATTATCACTACCCAACTGCCTCCCAAATGGATGCATACAGTGTCTGTCCCGTAATATCACTCACAGTAGTTTCTGGGCTGTAACCCTGAACATGGTCCCGAATCAGAGACTCAAAGTTTACATTTTTACTGGGAAAAGGCAGGAACAGAGTGAAACGGGATTGCTTTTGTCCCTGGATTAAGTGTCCACTGCAGACAGATCAGTTACATTTCCAACAGAAATGCCAGGACTGTACAAACTCAATGCAATAATATGGAAAATGTAAATGACCCCTCTCAAAATTGCCATCCATCCAGTATGAGTGCAGATTTCAGGTTTATTCCCGAGAGAGGTCTTGCTCAGAAAATGTCATTGACATTGAAATGATTGTGTTTTATCCACCACATTATTTACATCAGAGTCAAAGCTGCTGATGTAATGTGTTTGTTCAGGTGAGTGTAACTAATAGCAATGATCAGGGGTATAACCGTGTTAGTGGAGACTTATCCCCTGTATAAATCAGGACCCATTGGAATAGATCAGCTCAGAGTGCCTGGTAGAGCTGTGGATTCCAGGCTCACAGAAGACTCTGCTTCGCACAGAAATGGAATATCCAGTAATGTATCAGATAGAAGACATTTACGATCCTGAACTTGCAGCAATTGGAGTTCCTGGTAAGCCAGTATCTCAGCTGTTAATGGTGTAAATCAATGTTAACTGTGCTGCTGGGTATTATTTCCCACTGTGTGTGTTACACAGCCGCCTGTTATGTTCCAGCAATTTTCAGATGGAATATCCTGATTGCCTACTCTTTCATTCTTGCAGGCGTTGCATCATGTCTTTAATGGTATTGGTTTCGGTAGCCGTTGCATTCTTACTGGATTATTCTGTGTAGCGAATGCTTTTGAATGAGGTGTTTTAGTTAAGATCAAAAATCAAACAATCAGGAGATTTCAACAGTTTCATGATGTGGACCAAATCCGTCCTGGATTATTTATATGAGTCTTTATATTTTGGTGATCAATAATGGGACATCTCACAGATTCAGTGTTACAAGGGGTTAGAACAATGTCCTCCTTCCCCAATAACATGGCTCAGTTTAACTGGCATTTCAATGTATTTATTGATTATCACTGTTATCAAATATTATTTCATTCTGTGTGTGTCTGACGCTGCTTCAGAAGTCTGGTGAATGAACTGAGTTTGCTGCTGACACTTTCACTTCTCCTTCTCTGCTTCACTGTGGACCTTCACTGTCACTGGACCACATTGTAAAATGGGATGTATTGATGTGATGTTTTACTGGTTTTCACTCTGACACTTGGAATCAAGAGTCTTTCCATTTATCTGTAAATTATCAGCTGCAGCGCTGATGTTGCTGTTTTATTAATTAAACAATTCCACATTCGAACAGATTACTTTATAATTCCAGGAGAAGGAATTTCAATGATTGTGAGGTTTGTCTGAAGTAGCTTTCGATCCTGTTTATTCCATGTATTGTAGATGAAGTCAAGAGTGCAGGTGAACAGGCGGAGACTTGAGTGTTCTGGAGATACATTAAATTATTCACAGAGGTTTCACTATTGAACAAACTGACTCTGAGAATAGAATCATTGAAACTGGGGCTGGTGAACAGAACACAGACGCAGAATGTGAGGAATAAATCATATGTGAAAAGCAGCATTAAGTAACTGTTTGCAGGGTGTGAGTACTCCAGAGAGATAGGGAAGGAGAAAAGGAGCAGGGAGAACGAAACCTTCGGGAAAAGAAAAGCAGAAGTGAAGAGAAAGAGAAAGAAGCAGCAGTGTAAATAATTCACTATCATAAAGTGCTGGAATGTCCAGAACAATTAGTGAGAGAAACTGTGAGTTGAAGTTGTCTGTTTTCAGATTGTGTTCATTTTCCTGTTGGACTTGATCCTGTGTGTTGATTTCTGTCAGGTCCTCATTTTGTTTTGTAGAAAGTTCCTATTCCTTACTTAGTGACTGAATAAACAGAATAGAATCAGTTCATCACTGATGGTAATTCATTATTTAAATACTGCACTTTAAAATCTCTGTGACTGCTGAATTCAATAAAGAGCGAGGCTGATATCAGAAATATATTTAAATGTATATTTAATTGCCTGTACAAACTAAATATATTGACTATATTGTATAAAAAATGAACTGTTCTCCAACACCAATAACCACAGGGATTATTGTTTGAATGTATGAATTGAGTTGTATTACTGGGATCTATAGATTAGATTTCCTCCAACACTCTGCTGCAGTCTCTCCCTGTCAATCTCACCCTCTCCTCTCACTGTATTGAATCCTCAGTCTCCTCATCCATTGCTTCAGTTTATCCACTTTCCCAAACCAACTGCTCCAGTCTCCCCTCCTGCTTCAACATGTCCTTTTACGTGTCTCCCTCGCAATCTCACTCACTGGCTCCACCTCCATGTCCCTTGTCCAACCTGATAGGAATACAGTAGCATGGGAGCTGGAGGTGGCCATTCAGCCCTTAGAGCCTGCTCTGCCATTCCTGATCTTTGCTGATGCTCTAACACAGTGCTGCAGTTTTCCCATTTGATGACAGTCTATGTCTTTTCCCTGAACCCAGAGCAACAAACCAGCTACACATCCCGCTCTCCCCAAACCTTCCCAACCAACAGTCTGGAGACACATTCCCAATTAACCCATTGGGCTCCATCTCTGTAAAACCCCTTCTCATTTCCCCACTGACACTGCATCCTCACTCAGTACTTCCAGTAGATCCGGTGCTGACTTTATTCACTTTCTGCATCAATTTCCCAATTCATTACTAATAACTGTGTTTTCAAACATTTCACTGTGACAAAGCACTGCCCGGGTCAATGAATCAGTTTTCACTGCTCGATGCAGCAACAAAGCTGGAAATTTCAGCCCAGATCCTGTCAAACTGCTGCTTTGTCTCCAGGTCTGATCAGTAATTTCTCTGCTTCTTTTTCTCTCTCTCTTCCAGTTAACTTGGTGGCGATTGTGATCCTGTCCCGAGGAAAGTGCGGTCTCTCCAAATGTATCAGTGTCTAGCTGGTGGGAATGGCAGTGTCTGATCTCCTGGTGGTTATCACTAATCCCATATTGAACTGGATTGTTGGAATTTATTTCCCATATTCATTCCTGAGAATTACTCCTGTGTGTTCTCTCATTGCCGTTCTGCTTTCTGCATCCACAGTTGTTTCTGTTTGGCTCACAGTCACTTTCACCTTTGATCGATTTGTGGCCATTTGTTGTGAGAAGCTGAAAACAAAATATTGCAGCGAGAAAAGGGCGGCTGTGTTTGTGGGAACAGTGAGTGCGCTGGGCTGTTTAGAGTCTCTCCCCTGGTACTTTACAGTGAAACAACAATACATTATTGATAATGTTCCCATGGGTTGTGTTAATAAACTGAGCTTCTTTACTTCCCCCATATGGGGGGCATTTGAATTGTTTTACCTCATTTTAACCCCTTGTGTCCCGGTCTTTCTGATTTTGCTGCTCAATGTTCTGACTGTCAGACGGATTTTATTCTCCAGTAAAGTCCGCAGGGGATTCCGGCGCCACAGCAATGCAGAGAATCACAAGGACCCAGAGATGGAGAATCGCAGGAAATCAATTATTTTACTCTTCGGTATATCCGGCAGTTTTATCCTGTTATGGGTGATCCAGGTTGATTCTATCATTTACAGGCGAATTGTAGATATTTATTATTATTCCTCCAACACTGACCCTCTCTATATCACAGAGCAAACATCAAAGATGCTGCAGAATCTCAGTTCCTGCACCAACACATGTATTTACATTGTGACCCAGACTAAATTCAGACAGGAGCTGAAGAAGGGGGTGAAATACCCTCTCAATCTGATTGTTAAATTAGTGAAAGCATAGAAAGAGCTGAAGGCTTTCAAACACTGGAACTAAATCCCATTCCCCCTCCTCCCTCCCCCCCAGACCTCCAGCTCCACCTCCCACCCTCCACCCGCCTCTGTGATTATTTGACCGGCGCCATCTTTAGTCCTGGCAGCTGCCTGAGCGTGGGCAGACCCTGACGTTCAACTGGAATAGTGTACTTTTGCGCATGTGCGAGTACAGCGCCACCTAGCGGGTACTTTGTCAACAACCGTATCCCGTGGACAAAGCTGCAAATCGCAGTGATTGTGATGTGTTGAGAGGGGCAGTAATTGCAGTGAGGCTGGGACACCAGCAGATGGAGATGGTGAGAGAGGGACAGTAACTGCAGTGAGGCAGGGACACCAGCAGATGGAGATGGTGAGCGAGAGACAGTAACTGCAGTGTGGCAGGGAAACCTGCAGATGGAGATGGTGAGAGGGGACAATAACTGCAGTGAGACAGGGACACCAGCAGATGGAGATTGTGAGAGGGGGCAGTAGCTGCAATTAGACAGGGACACCAACAGATGGAGATGGTGAGAGAGGGACATCAACTGCAGTGAGACAGGGACACCAGCTGGTGGAGATTGTGAGAGAGAGACATTAACTGCAGTGAGACAGGGACACCAGCAGATGGAGATGGTGTGAGAGGGACATTAACTGCATTGAGACAGGGACTCCAGGAGATGGAGATGGTGAGGAAGGGACAGTAACTGAAGTGACACAGGGACACCAGCAGATGGAGATGGTGAGAGAGGGACATTAACTGCAGTGAGACAGGGAGACCAGGAGATGGAGATGGTGACGAAGGGACATTAACTGCAGTGAGACAGGGACACCAGGAGATGGAGATGGTGAGGAAGGGACAGTAACTGCAGTGAGACAGGGACACCAGCAGATGGAGATGGTGAGAGAGGGACATTAACTGCAGTGAGACAGGGACACCAGGAGATGGAGATGGTGAGGAAGGGACAGTGACTGCAGTGAGACAGGGACACCAGCAGTGAGGCAGGTGAGAGAGGGACATTAACTGCAGTGAGACAGGGACACCAGCAAATGGAGATGCTGAGCCATTACTGATGGGAGATTCCCTTGCTGAGTTTGAAAGTTTCCACAAGTCTGAAGAATTTACATTATTTTAAACTTGAGATGCTGAATAAAATAATTTCAATGCAACTTTTGTAAAATGGCTATTTTTCTATTGTGTGAACACTTGTAACATGAAACTCGTTCCTGTTTGGAAAGTTATATTGAGTGATTAACGGTAATGTATAAATGAAACAACAGGACCAAATAAAACTGAAACAGTTATTTATAAATAAAAACTCTCAATATAAGTTGTGTAGAGTTCTTGATCACCTACGTTATGACATCTCTCTCTCTCACACTTCTCTTTCGATGTTGGTATCTTCTCCACTATAACTACGAGTAGTTGAAATTTTACTCCAATTGACCTTTGAAAGTTAATATTGAATCTGCTTTCAGAAACCTGTCAGACAGTGAATTCCAGACCATAATAACTCCCTGCCTATTTGTTTCACCCCTCTACTGGTGTAAACAGTCTCTCCTCATATCTCCAAAATGAGGGAAAGATTTTGAATGCAATGCAATTAATTTCTCCAGGACAGCAGCTGCAGAGGATCTGGAACCTCCTGAATGTGGACAAACAATGAACAAAAATCCCTCTGAATCCCCCGGGAGAACAGAGGATAGAAACAGTCAGGAAGCAAATGGAAACAAGTGACACTTTATTGCAGCAGTAAAAACTCTTTTTCACAATGTAAAGGTCTTTATTGCTGAACTTTATATAAACTGGAGGTGAAAAGTGGAAGATCTTTAATACCATTTGTGTTAAATGGCCATTTCCCAGCTTTGTGAACCCTTGGAACATTAAACTGGTGAATGTTAAGAAGGTTTTATTGATTGATTACGGTTAATACATAAATACAGCAGCATCAAATACAGGGCAAAGAATAATTGACAAATACAACTGTAAATATGGGTAAGTATTGTTGTCTGAAATGTCACTGGTTATAAAAGTACTCTTGGCTGCCTCATTAACCTGGCTCTAGTTTCAGTGTTTGTCACACAGTGGAAATGAAAAACCGAATAAAAACCACATGTTTGTACTGCAGTCAAACAGGCCTCTCCAGCAATAACACTTTGTCAGAATTTCAAGGTAATTGCAATGAGTCATTTTCTGAACTTTCTGTTAACTGGAGGTGAATAATGAAAGACATTTAATACAATCAGTGTTAAATGGCCATTATCCAAACCGGTCCCTCCAGGTTTAAATTACAGCAGTTTTTCTGCTCTGTTAATGATGTTTTTGGGGGAGGGAGAGAGTGAGACAGACAGGTTTCTGTCTGGAATGGTCCATTTGGGGTATGGCTGGAATATCCCTCTCTCCCCCATTCGCTGTTTGCACAGAGACTCACCTTGGACTTTCCCATACCTGGGAGGGAGTGTACAGATGCAAGAAGCTGAGAGCTGGTTGGTTGAGCTGCATTTTGGGTAGACTGTCTGTTTTGAGTGACAGGTTCTGGGATATATTTGGACAACATCAGACCACATTCTTTCCTTCCATGCGGCTGGTTTCTGAAGGTGAGTTTCTGTGTCTCAATCTCTGTGCCCAGGTGAATTGGAACTGATTACAGTGTGTGTGTGTGAGAGAGTCCAGTCTGTATCCCCCACACTCTCTGTCCCAGTCCTGACACATTTCTCCAAATCCCACCACAATGTCCCTCTCCAGGAGCTCGTCCCCATGGATGAGCTGATGGCGGGAAGGTGTTAGAGTCCAACGATGGAAAGCAGACTGTGTGGGATGGTGAGTATCACATCTTTATTGTCTGTTTCTGCTTTTCTCCCTTCTTCTGACTCAGTCTCTTTCACTAAGTCTCTCTCACTCAATCTCTCTCTCACTCAATCTCTCTCACTGAATCTCTCTCTGAATCACTCTCTCACTGAATCTCTCTCCCACTGAATCTCTCTCCCACTGAATCTCTCTCCCACCCAATCTCTCTCCCACTCAATCTCTCTCCCACTCAATCTCTCTCTCACTCAATCTCTCTCCCACTGAATCTCTCTCTCACTGAATCTCTCTCTCACTGAATCTCTCTCCCACTGAATCTCTCTCCCACTGAATCTCTCTCCCACAGAATTTCTCTCCCACTGAATCTCTCTCCCACTGAATCTCTCTCCCACTCAATCTCTCTCCCATTCAATCTCTCTCTCACTCAATCTCTCTCTCACTCAATCTCTCTCTCACTGAAACTCTCTCTCACTCAATCTCTCTCTCACTCAATCTCTCTCTCACTGAATCTCTCTCCCACTGAATCTCTCTCCCACTGAATCTCTCCCCATTGAATCTCTCTCTCACTGAATCTCTCTCCCACTCAATCTCTCTCCCACTCAATCTATCTCCCACTCAATCTCTCTCCCACTCAATCTCTCTCTCACTCAATCTCTCTCTCACTGAAACTCTCTCACTCAATCTCTCTCCCACTCAATCTCTCTTTCTCTCAATCTCTCTCTCTCGCACTGAATCTCTCTCTCACTCAGTCTCTCTCCCACTGAATCTCTCTCCCACTCAATCTCTCTCTCACTGAATCTCTCTCTCACTGAATCTCTCTCTCACTGAATCTCTCTCCCACTGAATCTCTCTCCCACTGAATCACTCTCCCACAGAATTTCTCTCCCACTGAATCTCTCTCCCACTCAATCACTCTCCCACTCAATCTCTCTCCCACTCAATATCTGTCTCACTCAATCTCTCTCTCACTCAATCTCTCTCTCACTGAAACTCTCTCTCACTGAATCTCTCTCCCACTGAATCTCTCCCCATTGAATCTCTCTCTCACTGAATCTCTCTCCCACTCAATCTCTCTCCCACTCAATCTATCTCCCACTCAATCTCTCTCCCACTCAATCTCTCTCTCACTCAATCTCTCTCTCACTGAAACTCTCTCACTCAATCTCTCTCCCACTCAATCTCTCTTTCTCTCAATCTCTCTCTCTCGCACTGAATCTCTCTCTCACTCAGTCTCTCTCCCACTGAATCTCTCTCCCACTCAATCTCTCTCTCACTGAATCTCTCTCTCACTGAATCTCTCTCTCACTGAATCTCTCTCCCACTGAATCTCTCTCCCACTGAATCACTCTCCCACAGAATTTCTCTCCCACTGAATCTCTCTCCCACTCAATCACTCTCCCACTCAATCTCTCTCCCACTCAATATCTGTCTCACTCAATCTCTCTCTCACTCAATCTCTCTCTCACTGAATCTCTCTCCCACTGAATCTCTCTCCCACTGAATCTCTCTCCCATTGAATCTCTCTCTCACTGAATCTCTCTCCCACTCAATCTCTCTCCCACTCAATCTCTCTCCCACTCAATCTCTCTCCCACTCAATCTCTCTCCCACTCAATCTCTCTCCCACTCAATCTCTCCTCACTCAATCTCTCTCCCACTCAATCTCTCTTTCTCTCAATCTCTCTCTCTCGCACTGAATCTCTCTCTCACTCTCTCTATTTCTGAATCTCTCCCTCACCTTGTATTTCTGTCTCTGTTTTTCTCACTATTTCTCTGTTCCTCCATCTCTCTCCCTCCCCCTCACTTTGTGTTTCTCTCTCTCTCTGAGTGATTGTGCGTCTTTCTGTCTCAATGGCTTTCTCTGTCCTCTCTCTCAATCTCTCTGTGATTCTCTGTCCTCTCTCTCAATCTCTCTGTGATTCTCTGTCCTCTCTCTCAATCTCTCTGTGTTTCTCTGTCCTCTCTCTCAATCTCTCTGTGTTTCTCTGTCCTCTCTCTCAATCTCTCTGTGTTTCTCTGTCCTCTCTCTCAATCTCTCTGTGATTCTCTGTCCTCTCCCTCAATCTCTCTGTGTTTCTCTGTCCTCTCTCTCATACTCTCTGTGATTCTCTGTCCTCTCTCTCAATCTCTCTGTGATTCTCTGTCCTCTCTCTCAATCTCACTGTGATTCTCTTTGTCTTTCTCACTGGCTTTCTGTCTGTCACTTTGGTGCCTTCAATTTCTTTGTGTCTCTGTTATTTCCCTCCACATTTTTCCCTTCTCTTTTTCTCTCCCTTTCTTTGTATCTTTCTGTCTTCTCTATTTCTCTTTCTATCATTTCTCTCTCTCTTTCCAAATTTTTCTGTCTTTTCCTGACCCTATCCACCACGCTCAATTTATCCACCGCCCTCAATTTATCCACCGCCCGCAATTGTTATCCACCACGCAAGTCATTTTCCTGCAATTCCCCCGCCAGAAAACATCCCCCCTTGTACAGACACCCCCGATCTAAATAATCCTCATCGGCAGACAACTGTCTGATATCCCCTGCTAAATGACCCCCATCTAATACCCTCATTATCAACAGACCCCCATCTAATTATCCCCTTCCCTCTGTTGCAAGTCAACCCATCAAACTACCACCCGCCCAGGACAGATTCCCATCTAAATGGACCCCGGGAACAAACACCCATTGAAATTCCCCCCCGGGAACAAACTCCCATCTAAATACCCCCACCCTGGAACAGACCGCCATCTAAATACACACCCCAGAACAAACTGCCATCTAACTACACCCCCAGTAACTGACTCCCATCTGAATAACACCCCCCAGGAACAGACCCCCATCTAAATACCCCCGTGGAACAAACTCCCATCTTAATACCCCCACCCTGGAACAGAATGCCATCTAAATACACCCCGCAGATCAAACTGCCTTCTAACTACACCCCAGGAACAAACTCCCATCTAAATACCCTCCCAGGAACAAACTCCCATCTAAATACCCCCCGGGAACAAACGCCCAACTGAATATATCCCCAGAACAAACTCCCATCTAAATACACCCCCAGGAACAAACTCCCATCTAAATACCTCCCCATGAACAAACTACCATCTAAATACCCCTCCAGGAACAAACTCCCCTCTGAATAAACCCCAGGAACAAACTCCCATCTCAATACCCTCCTGGAACAAACTCCCCTCTGAATAACCCCCCAGGAACAAACTCCCGTCTGAATAAACCCCAGGAACAAACTCCCATCTCAATACCCTCCTGGAACAAACTCCCCTCTGAATAACCCCCCAGGAACAAACGCCCATCTAAATACCCCCCGGGAACAGACTCCCATCTCTATACCCGCCCGCAACAGACCACCATCTAAATACCCCCCTGGAACAAACTCCCATCTTAATACCCCCACCCTGGAACAGACTGCCATCTAAATACACCCCGCAGATCAAACTGCCATCTAACTACACCCCAGGGACAAACTCCCATCTAAATACCCTCCCAGGAACAAACTCCCATCTAAATACCCCCCGGGAACAAACGCCCAACTGAATACATCCCCAGAACAAACTCCCATCTAAATACACCCCCAGGAACAAACTCCCATCTAAATACCTCCCCATGAACAAACTACCATCTAAATACCCCCCCAGGAACAAACTCCCCTCTGAATAAACCCCAGGAACAAACTCCCATCTCAATACCCTCCTGGAACAAACTCCCCTCTGAATAACCCCCCAGGAACAAACTCCCGTCTGAATAAACCCCAGGAACAAACTCCCATCTCAATACCCTCCTGGAACAAACTCCCCTCTGAATAACCCCCCAGGAACAAACGCCCATCTAAATACCCCCCGGGAACAGACTCCCATCTCTATACCCGCCCGCAACAGACCACCATCTAAATACCCACCGTTCTGTGAACAGACTCCCATCTAAATACTCCCCCCCATTAACTGAACCCAATCTAATTCTCCCCCCGCTCTCCACTGTAAACTCTCCCGGTTTTTAAATACCCTCCCTGTCCTGTAAAAGCTTCCCCTCTACTAATTCCCAACCTGTATCATCATCCCCGTGAACAGCCCCCTACCCCCCTCACTCCCCACCGTGTTATTCCCACCTCCATCACTTTCCTGGGTTTGGCTCCGTCTCCCGACAATCTTCTGTTCATTTTAATTCCAGATCTGGATAAGCCACTGGAATTCCAACAACTTGCTCCCAGATCCCCGGCACCTTTAACTCCTTTCCGGCCAAAATCAGGGCCGGGCATAGAGCAAGGACCTTCAGAGGCTAACTGGCATTCTGAGCCTTTCACGCACAGGACACAGCCCTCTCTGCAGAAAGGTCTTTCACCTGCTATCCCCATCGGCTTCAGGGAATCAAACAGAGGGAGACACACACAAACACTCACACATTGATTCTGCACAGGGACGGGAAGAGGCCATTCAGCCCTTTGATCCTGTCCCACCCATGTTAGATAATGGCTGACTTGTCCCTTCCCCCATTGAACCACAAGGAGACAGGCAGAGACAGTCGGGGAGCAGATACACAGAGAGTCAAAGAAACACTGGGCTGGACTTGGACTTGGTGCCAATGGTGCAAACCAGGGTGGAGGGGAGGAGGGTGGTTGTGTATCGGCTGTCCGTTCAGAATCTCTACCCTGTGTTTACCTCAATGGGAGAAAAACTGGGCAGAGATGGAAAGCAGGATCCCACTTCACAATCACCCTGCACAACACAAAGGCTGTGAGTTCAAATCCACCACCTGACAGAGGGACAGAAACACAGAAAACAGATCCCAGGATTAGGACAGAACAGAGAGAGAGAAAAATATATGGAAAGGGAGCTGGAGAATGAGATGCAGGGAGTCCGACACCAGTGAGAGAAACTGAGAACAGAGGGTCGGAAATACTGAGAAGGGCAGAGAGAGAGAGAGAAATGGAGATATTGAGAAAGATCCCAGACCAAGAGAGAGACGCAGAGACAGAAAGATATGGAGGGGCAGAGATACAAAGTAAGCTGCGTTTACAGAATAGAGAGGGATGCTGCGGGATGGGGGAAATGCAGAGATAATCTTGCAGGAAAGGAGGAGCAGCGATGGAAAGATTCAGGGATTTCGAAGTGAGTGAGAGAAAAAATGGAGTGAGAGAGAGACAGATAAAGATGCAGAGAGTCGCAGAAAGAGAATGACAAGAGAAACCTGTGAGACTCTGGAGAGAGGCAGAGATAGAAAGGATGTTGAGAGATACAGAGATAGGGATTTGAAGATGTGAAGAAACAGAGTTAGGAACAAGGAGGAAGGTGCAGGGAACAAGTTGCAGCAAGAGATGGAGAGAGGGAAATCTATGGGATTACATTGACTGTTCTGGAGCAGCAATTCCCAAACTATTCCCTTTGGAGCACCATCCAGCCCCCTCCCTTGTGGGAATAAAATCCACAGACCCCCGAAAAAACAAAATCAAAATACTGAGGATGCTGGAAATCTGAAATAAAAACTGTTCAGGAAATACTGAGCATTTCCAGCACTTTGTTTTTCTATCAGCCCCGAAATCACAAACAGTTTTCTTTTCTGTATTTAGAAATCAATCTGACAATGACAAATATATATTTATTATTACTTTCCCTCCCTGGTTAAAGCTCTTGTTTGTGAATTCCACGTGGCCAAAAGATTCTCCCTCTGCATCATCACAGCTGCAGCTTCCGAAAAGATTCTCCTTGGGAATAAGAGAAATAAAATTGATTCAAACAAAGCAAAGCATTTTTGAACAGAAATAAAACGCAGCAAGAGCCCAGGACTCTCTCTCAAACTCACTGACATAAAACAATCTCTCAGTGACTTACAAACGCATCCCCTGACACAGAACCAGAGACTGGGAAGTGTGGATGTGTTTACCCTGTCATTTTCTGCTCTCTCTCTCTCTCTCTATCTCTCTCTGTGTCTCTCGACATCTGTTTCTGCCTCATTGTAAAAACACACAATCACTGGAGACCCCCATCCCCTCTCCTGTAGAAGGATAGAGAGAGTAATCCACATTCCCATCCCTGAAAAACTGAATTCAAATGGTCTCCCGGTGTTTCATTTCACTGTCAAATTCAGCCCACAGCCTAAAACACCAGCATTATTCGGGAATGAGAACAAGCCTTTACAAACCTTCACATTTCACCCATTTCATTGCTGATTCACAGAAGTATTTGACACTCAATGAATTAATTTTTAAAGTGCTCGTCACTGTTGCAATGTTGGAAATGCTGCAGGTCATTGGTACACAGCAAGATGCCACAAGCAGCAGTCTGATAACAGCCTGCAAGCTGTGCACAGCAAGATCCCAGCAATGGTGACACTTCAACCAAGGTTTGAGTGTGGATTTCTCTCTCTCTCTGTCTTTCTCCATCTTTCTCTGCCTTCCCTCCCTCACCCACACTCCGCCTGTCTCTCTCTCTCTCTCTGTTTAACCTGCCACCTCCAGCTGTTTCCCTCTCTCCCTCTTTTTCTCCCCATCTGTTTCTGCCTCAGTGTTGTAATGTAGAAATTGATGCAGGGAATGTATGCACAGCAGGATCCCACAATGCGATCATATCCAAATATCCCATCACAGTCCTCAGAAAATGCTAAACTCCATCTTTAAACTGAAAACAACCTTTATACAGCTTCACATTCAGCTCTTGTAATTATTGGCCCTCAGGAGCAGTTGACACTCAATGAATTAATTTTGAAAGTGGTCCACTGTTGCAATGCAGGAAACCTGCAGGCAGTGTGTGCACAGCAACATCCCACAGGCAGAAATCTGATATGCAGATAATCTGCTTTTAGTGCACAGCATGATCCCAGCAATGGTGACACTTCAATATTCAGTTTACCAGGGTTTTGAGTGCAGATTTCTCTCTCCCTCTCGTTCTGTCTCTGTCCATCTTTCTCTGCCTTCCCTCCCTCACTCACCTGTCTGTCTCTCTCTCTGCATTGAACCTGCCACCTCCAGCTGTCTCTCACTCTCCCTCTTTTTCTCTCGATCTGTTTCTGCCTCAGTGTTGAAATGTAGGAATTGATGCAGGGAATGGATGCACAGCAGGATCCCACAATTGATTAAAAGGCATTGTTAAGCAAAATCGCACAGCAAGAGCCCAGGAATTGCCCTCAGTGACACAGACACTCTCTCAGCAACACCCAATACAGAGAAATCACAGTTAATAAACCAAAGGATAAAAGGGCTCAGACAACAACCTCCACCTCTCTGTGTCTGTCTCTGTATCTCTCTCCCCTTTCTCTGTATCTCTCTCCCCTGTCTGTGTATTTCTCTCCTCTGTCTCTGTATCTCTCTCCCTGTCTCTGTATTTCTCTCCCCTGTCTCTGTATCTCTCTCTGTTCCTGTCAAATTCGTCCCCTGTCTCTCTTTCTCTTTGTCCATATCTGTTTTTGTCCCTCTATCTCATATGTAATCTTGACTGCAAATAGCTATGAAATATTTCTGTCTCACCATTTAAACCAACAACAAATCACACAGCTGTGTGTTTTTAACTATTAAAGGTTGAAATAGAGAGACAGAGGGAAAGAATTCGGGAGGAAGACAGAGAATTCGAAACTCAGAACTTCAGGAAACTGAATTGTTTGAATCGGGAACATTTGACACTCAGTGAACTGTTTAAGTGCTCGTCACTATTGCAATGTTGGAAACACTGCATGCCATAAGTGCACAGCAAGATCCCACAATTTATTTCATCCTCAAATTCACGTCACTGCCCTAAATACCAACATCACTATGGAATTATATCGGCTCCAAGCTCAGGACTTTAATTCCAGGCCTTCAGGGGAGCTTTGCACAAAATGAATTCACTTCTAAAATGGTGTGACAGGGAGGGAAGTGTCCTCATTGTTGTCATGTAGGAAATGCTGCAGGCCACTAGATGCACAGCAAGATCCCACAAGCAGCAATGTGATAATAGCCAGATTTCAGTCCCAAGAAAGGGTGAAACTGCCTCTTTAAACTGGGAACAAGCTGCTGATTCTTTCTCACCATTTCAAATAACGACAAATTACATTGCTGTGTGTGGTATGTTTATTTTTATTTATTAAAGGTTTAAGTGGCGAAGGAGAGTGTGTAACCGAGACAGAGAAGAGAAAGCATTGGGGGAGATAGAGACACAGGGAAAGAATGTGGAGACAGAGGGAAAGCTAACCTCATAACTAAAGTAAAATGAATTAAAATGGGCACCGTGCATCTTATTTCACTAAGTTCATGAAGCATTGCCCAAAACATCAGCAAACCTCACAGACAGGGTTGGATGGAGCAAGTGCAAATGGGACTCCTTCCTGGGGCTGCTCCTTTAACCCCAGGCTTTCAACATGTTTAAAACTCCAGGGCCCAAATCCGACAGGAACAAGATAACCCAGGGCCCCAGAGAGGATATTAAACCTCGGGCTAATAAACAGACACAACCCACGTGGGCCCTTTGGGTGCAGCCTGTGGACAAGGCCTCAGTCCGTCCCCTCGGGAGGATGCTCCAGTCCAAGGATTCCTCGTCCAAACTTTCCCTCTTTTCAACTTCACGGTGCAGTTTTCAGAATGAAAATTCCTCAGGGGAAAGAAGGAGAAATAAAATTGATTAAAATACAAAGCGAGGACATATTTCAACAAAATAGGATAGCAAGAGCCCAGGGTTTCCTCTCAGTTACACAGACAATCAGCAATATTCAAATACAATCAAATCACAGTTATAAACCATATTGAGACACAGAGAGCACACACACAGATACACAGACACACACACTGAATCAGACTGGGGAATGTGTCCACTCTCTCCAGAGAGAGAGTGAAAGGTGGGTTTTGTGATTGGAACTGAGATCTTCAAACCCAGTTTATCTCCTGAGTGAGCTGTTTGCAAACTCCACCCCTTGAGCCTCTGACATGTTGGGCTGTCTCTCAATCTCCTGCCTCGGGGGCGGGGGAGGGGGCCTGTCCATTGATATGTTAATCCCAGGTCAGGACAATCCGGACTTTTCCAGTCCATTGATCTGTTAATCCCAGCACAGCAATTCTTTCAGCCATCTCTTAGTTAACTTCAAACCTTTAATTCTTTCCCTGCAGTTTGAAAATATCAAACATTGTTACTGAGCTTGTGATTGGGGATTTTTACTGACATCAGAGTGGATTGTAAAGTGTCTCCCCTTCCCTCACTTCTAAAGTCTCTCAAGGTTGTTGTTGTGTGCTGACAGTTTTTTCAGTGTCCAGTCCCTTTCAACTTATAATTAAATCTGTGGAACACAAATAAATGTAAAGTTTCTCCTACAAGCTGTTTTGTCCTCCTCCTTCCAAGGTCTCTCTCCGTCACTCCCCATCTCTCGCTCTGTCTTTCACAGGACTGGGCAGACACTGGGGATTGTTACTGAAGTTCTGTTGGCCATTTTTACTGACATCAGTGTGGATTGTAAAATCTGTGTGTGTGTGTGTGTGTGTCTCTCTCTCTCTCTCTGTGACTTTGTGTGTGTCTATGTGTGTGTGTCTGTGTGTCCCTTTATGTGTGTGTCTGCATGTTTGTGTGTGAGTGAGAGAGAATCTCAGGGTCACCTCTCTGCATCTCTATCTCTCCTTCTCTCTCTGTTTCTCCTTCTCTCTCTACCTCTCCCTCTCCCAGTCCGCTTTTCTCATAGAAACATCGAAAATAGGAGCAGGAGCAGGCCATTCGGCCCTTTGGGCCTGCTCCGTCATTCAATAAAGATCATGACCGATGGTCTAATTCAGTACCCTGTTCCCACTTTCTCCCCATACCCCTTGATCCCTTTGACATTTAGAAATATATCTCTCTCCTCCATGAATATATTCAATGACTTGGCCTCCACTGCCTTCTGCGGTAGAGAATTCCACAGGTTCACCACCCTCTACCCCATCCATCTCTCCCCCTCTATCTCCATCTCCACCCTCTATCTCCCTCTCCCCCTCTATCTCCCAATCCCCCTCTCTCTCCCAATCCCCCTCTATCTCCCTCTCCCGCTCTCTCTCCCTCTCCCCCCTCTATCTCCCTCTTCCCCTCTATCTCCCTCTCCTCCCTCTATCTCCCACTCACACTCTATCTCCCTCTCCCCCTCTATCTCCCTCACCCCCTCTATCTCCCTCTCCTCCCCCTCTATCTCTCTCCTCCCTCTCTATCTCTCTCCTTCCCCTCTATCTCTCTCCTCCCCCTCTACCTCTCTACACCCCCTCTATCTCTCACTCCCCCTCTATCTCTTTCTCCCCTCTCTCTCCCGCTCTCTCTTCCCCGTACAACTTTCTCTCCCCCATATATCCCTCGCGTTGTCTTTTGCTATCACTGTCTCTGTCTCTCTCTCTTTCTCACTGCCACTGCCTCTCTCTCTGTTTCTCTCTGTGTCTCTATCTCTCTCTCTCTGTCTGTGTGTGTCTCTCTCTCTCTCTGTTACTCTCTCTCTCTCTCTCTTTGTCACTGTCTCAGTATTTTCCTCTCTATATCTCTGTCTCCCTCTCTATTTCTGCCTCTTACTATCTGTCGCTCTATCTGTCTCTCCATCTGTCTTTCCCTCCCTAACACTCCACCTCTCTCCTTCTCTCTCGGTCTCTCCATCTGTCTTTCCCTCTCTGTCTCTCCCTCTCTCTCCTTCTCTCTCTCTGTCCTTACATTTGTGTTTCCCTGCCTGTCACTCCCTCTCTCTCCTTCCATCTCCCTCTCCTGTCTCTCTGTCTCTTTATCTCCATCTCTCCCTCTCTCTCTCTGCCTCTGTCCATAACTCTGTCTGTGTCTCTGACACCATTTCTCCCTTTCTCTTCCCCCTCTCTCTTTTCATCTCTCCCGTCCTCCCTCGCTCCCAGGATAGCAATGGTTTAAACCATTTTTCCTTCCTTCATTATCCCTCCCTCTCTGTCCCTCTCTCTCCCCCTCTCTCTGTCTCTGCCTCTCTCTCTGTCTCGATCTGTCCCTCCATCTGTCTTTCCCTCTCTGTCATTCCTTCTCTCTCCTTCTATCTCTGTATCTCTCTCTCTATACCTCCATCTGTCCTTCCCTCCCTGTCACTCCCTCTCTCTTGTCTCTCTGTCTCTCCCTCTCTGTCTCTCCATCTGTCTTCCACCACCCCCCGTCACACCTTCTCTCTCCTTCTATCTCTGTCTCTGCTGCTCCCTCTGTCACTCTCTCTCTGTCCCTCCATCTGTCTTTCCCTCCCTGTCACTCCCTCTCTCTCCTTCCATCTCTGCCTCTCCCTCTCTATCTCCCCATCTGTCTTTCCCTCTCTGTCTCTCCATCTCCCTCCTTCTCTCTCTGTCTCTCCATCTGTCTTCCTTCCCCTGTCACTCCTTCTCTCTCCTTCTATCTCTGTCTCTCCCTCTTTCTCTCTGTCCCTCTATCTGCCTTTCCCTCTCTGCAACTCCCTCTCTCTCCTTCTATCTCTGTCTGTCTCTTTCGAATGGTCCATCTGTCCTACCCTCCCTGTCACTCCCTCTCTCTCCTTCTAGCTCTGCCTCTCTCTCTCTCTGTCTCTCCATTTCTCTTTCCCTCTCTGTCACTCCCTCTCTCTCCTTCTATCTCTGTCTCTGTCATTATCTCCGCCTCTCCATCTATCACTGGCTCTTCCTCTACTTTTGCCTCTCTCTCTCTCTCTCTCTCTGTCTGTCTCACCCTCTCTCCCAATCCCTGTCTCTCCCAATCCCTGTCTTTCTTCCTCTGTGCCTCCCTCTCTCGCTCTCTCTACCTCTGTTTCTCCCTCATTCTGTCTCTTTCTCTCCCTCTTTCTGTATCCCTCCCTATCTGTCCCATTCTATCCTTCCATCTCTCTGTGTCCCTCCATCTCTCTTTCCCTCTTTCTCACTCGCTCTCTCTCTCCTTCGAACTCTGTCTCTCTCTGTATATCTCCATCTGTCTTTCCCTCCCTGTCCATCCCTCTCTCCTTCCATCTCTGTCTCTCTCTCTCTCTGTCCCTCCGTCTGTCTTTCCTTCTCCGTCACTCCCTCTCTCTCCTCTCTCTGTCTCTCCCTCTCTCTGTCTCTCTCTCTGTCCCTCCATCTGTCTTTCCCTCCCTGTCACTCCCTCTCTTCTTCGATCTCTGACCCTCTCTCTGTCTCTCTCTCTCTCTCCCTCCATCTGTCTTTCCCTCTATGTCACTCCCTCTCTCTCTCTCTCACCTTCGATCTCTGTCTCTCTCTGGCATTATCTCTGTCTCTGCATCTATCACTGGCTGTTCCTCTATCCTTCTCTCTCTCTCTCTGTATCTCCCTCTCTGTTCCATCTGAATCCCAGTATCTCCCCCTCTGTTACTCTTTGAATCCCAGTCTCTGCCTCTCTATTATCCTCTGAATCCCAGTCTCTCATTCCCTGTTACCCTCTGAATCCTCGTCTCTCCCTCTCTGTTACCCTCTGTAACCCTCTGAATCCCACTCTTTTCTCTCTGTTACCCTCTGAATCCCAGTCTCTCTCTCTCTGTTACCCTCTGAATCCCAGTCTCTTCTCTCTGTTACCCTCTGAATCCCAGTCTCTCTCTCTCTGTTCCCCTTTGAATCCCAGTCTCTCTCTCTTTGTTGCCCTGTAAATCCCTGTCTCTCCCTTTCTGTTACCCTCTGAATCCCAGTCTCTCCCTCCCTGTTACCCTCTGAATCCCAGTCTCTCCCTCTGTTATATTTTGAACCCAGCCTCTCCTTCCCTGTTACCATCTGAATCCCAGTCTCTGTATTATCCTCTGAAACCCAATCTCTCCCTCTCTGTTACCCTCTGAATCCCAAACTCTGCCACTCCGTTATCCTCTGAATCCCACTCTCTCCCTGTCTGTTACCTTAAGGAATCAGTGAACATTCACTCCAAGGTCCCGCTGTTCACAGACACAGAGAAAATGTTGGAGACAGTCACGTTGTTCGGTTAGATCGAAAGGGCAAATGTCAAATACAATCATAGTTTGATGTAATCCTGTGTACACGGAGGTACAAGAAATAGGCATAGAGTGTGAACGATCAGGAGAGAGGGAGAAATAAAGATGGAGAGAGTGTAACAGTGAGAAAGGGAGAGATATACATGGGGAGAGAAGTGGAAAGCGACTCTGACTGGTAATCTCTCTCCATCTCCGTCTTCCCCTCTCCCTTACTCATTCAATCGCTAGTTCCCCACTCTGCTACTCTCTCCATGTTTATATGTCTCCTCTTCTCTCTCTATCTCTATCTCCCTCTGTCCCCTCTCAATCCCAATCTTCGCTGTGTCAAATCTTCCAGTCTGCTGAACACAGCTTTGCAGGAACACTGACCGACACTCTCCATCCCAATCTCTTCCTCTTTCTCACTGATACTTCCTCCCCATTGCTATCCTTCCCTCTCTCTGTTTTACTCTCTCTATATCTATCCCTGTCTCTCTCACTGTTACTCTCTCCATCTGGATGGAGGAAGGGAAAGAGAGGCACATATCGAGTCAGCTTTACTCTGTATATACCCCCACACTGTACCTGCCCTGGGAGTGTTTGATGGAACAGTGAGGACAGAGATTTACTCAATAGCTAACTAATAGCTTGGCAGCATTTGATGGGACAGTGTAGACGGAGCTTTACTCTGTATCCCTGGAATTTAGAAGGTTAAGGGGTGATCTAATCAAAGTTTAAAGTTGTGGATGGGTTGCCAATCAAGTGGGCTGCTTTGTGCTGGATGGTGTCGAGCTTCTGGAGTGTTGCCGGTCCTGCACTCATGCAGGCAAGTGGAGAGATCCCATCACACACCTGACTTGTGTCTTGTAGGTGGTGGAAAGGCTTTGGGGAGTCAGTGGTGAGTCACTGTAGCCACAGTACTGATGTAATTACTTCAATTCAGTTCCTGGTCACTGTCTCCCCAGGATGTTGTTTGTGGAGGATTCAGCGATGGGATAATGCTTTGAATGCCAAGGGGAGGTGGTGGGATTCTCTCTTGTTGCAGATGCTCATTGCCTGTCTGTGTTTTTTCCTGTGCTCTGGGACCAATTTCCTCATGGGGACGTCTTCATGGTGCCTCATAATTGACTAGTTAGCAATATGAATGCTCATGGAATTAATGGGACAGGGACAGAGTGGATACAACATTGGCTAAGGGACAGAACACAGAGAGTAGTGGTGAATGGTTGCCTCAGACTGGAGGACGGTGTCTATGCCTGACATAATCTTATACACTTCTTTTCAATCTCCCCTCAATCTCCTTTGTTCTAAGGAGACCAACCCAGCTTTTCCAACCTAACTGTGTAGCTAAAATTCCTCATCCCTGGAACCATTCTGGTAAATCTCCTCTGCACCATCTCAAGGACCCTCACCTCCTTCTTAAAGTGTGGGGGCCAGAACTGGACACAATTTTCCAGTTGGGGTCTAATTAGAGCTTGATAAATGATCAGCATAACCTCCCTGCTTTTGTAGTCACTATGTACAGTATCCATTGTGGTACAGGGATATCCCCCAAGGGTTCGGATTCAGACCACTGATCTTTTTGATATATATGAATGACTTGGACTTGGGTTTACAGGGCATAACTTCAACATTGTGCTATCTGCAATGTAATAAACAGGGAAGGGAAAGTAGTAGACTTCAGGAGAATAGACAGAGCCTGGTGAAATGGTCAGACACATGGCAGGTTAAATTTAATGCTGAGAAATGTAAAATGATGCATTTTGGAAGGAAGGCTGAGCAGAAGCAATATAAACTAAATGGTACAATGTTAAATTGGGTGCAGGGACAGAGAGACCTGGGATTTCATTTGTGTCAATTTTTCTCTCTTCAAGATTCAATTTGCAGCTTGCAATCTGTGAGTTGAATTTAGCTCCACCCTGAAACGTGTCAGCAGACATGTTGGGAAATGTGTCAAAACTGTTTCCATTCAGACATTCCGACATTGTGGAAGTGTGAGCTATCTTTGCAGAGACAGGAAATCGGGGTGTTTGAATGGACCTGCAGGTTTTGGTTATTGCAATAAGGTGAGAATTTGAATTGTGTCCCTTGCAGATGCACAGAATTGAAGGTATTTACAGAACACCACATGAAGTAGTTTACCAATGCCTGACAAACTTCAAAGACTTCAGACACATGGAAGAAGAGGAAAAGGGAACAATATACAAAACCTGAGATGGTCCGACTACAGCAGCAGGAAAATGAATCTATTTTTATGGGCTTTAATTTGTAGGCCTGAGCTGAGAGTTACCAGCTAGCCAGGAAGGATCTAAAGGGAGTGCTAAGAAGAGCGAGGAGAGGACACGAGAAGTCATTGGCGGATAGGATCAAGGAAAACCCTAAGGCTTTCTATCGGTATATCAGGAATAAATGAATGACTAGAGTTAGATTAGGGCCAATCAAGGATAGTAGTGGGAAGTTGTGTGTGGAAGCAGAGGAGATGGGGAAGCGTTAAATGAATATTTTTCGTCAGTATTTACAGTAGAGAAAGAAAATGTTGTCGAGGAGAATACTGAGATTCAGGCTTCCAGGCAAGATGGGATTGAGGTTCACAAGGAGGAGGTGTTAGCAATTTTGGAAAGTGTGAAAATAGATAAGTCCCCTGGGCCAGATGGGATTTATCCTAGGATTCTCTGGGAAGCCACGGAGGAGATTGCGGAGCCTTTGTCCTTGATCTTTATGTCGTCATTGTCGACAGGAATAGTGTCGGAAGACTGGAGGATAGCAAATGTTGTCCCCTTGTTCAAGAAGGGGAGTAGAGACAGCCCTGGTAATTTTAGACCTGTGAGCCTTACTTCAGTAGTGGGTAAAATGTTGGAAAAGGTTATAAGAGGTAGGATTTATAATCATCTTGAAAAGAATAAGTTCATTAGCGATGGTCAGCACGGTTTTATGAAGGGTAGGTCGTGCCTCACAAACCTTATTGAGTTTTTTGAGAAGGTGACCAAACAGGTGGATGAGGGCAAAGCCATGGATGTGGTGTATATGGATTTCAGTAAGGCGTTTGATAAGGTTCCCCACGGTAGGCTATTGCAGAAAATACGGAAGTATGGGATTGAAGGTGATTTAGTGCTTTGGATCAGAAATTGGGTGGCTGAAAGAAGACAGAGGGTGGTGGTTGATGGCAAATGTTCATCCTGGAGTTTAGTTACTCGTGGTGTACCGCAAGGATCTGTTTTGGGGCCACTGCTGTTTGTCCTTTTTATAAATGACCTGGATGAGGGTGTAGAAGGGTGGGTTAGTAAATTTGCGGATGACACGAAGGTCGATGGAGTTGTGGATAGTGCCGAAGGATGTTGTACGTTACAGAGGGACATAGATAGGCTGCTGAGCTGGGCTGAGAGATGGCAAATGGAGTTTAATGCGGAAAAGTGTGAGGTGATTCAATTTGGAAGGAGTAACAGGAATGCAGAGTACTGGGCTAATGGGAAGATTCTTGGTAGTGTAGATGAACAGAGAGATCTTGGTGCCCAGGTGCATAAATCCCTGAAAGTTGCCACCCAGGTTAATAGGTCTGTTAAGAAGGCATATGGTGTGTTAGCTTTTATTAGTAGGGGGATCGAGTTTCGGAGCCACGTGGTCATGCTGCAGCTGCACAAAACTCTGGTGAGACCGCACCTGGAGTATTGCATGCAGTTCTGGTCACCGCATTATAGGAAGGATGTGGAAGCTTTGGAAAGGGTGCAGAGGAGATTGACTAGGATGTTGCCTGGTATGGAGGGAAGGTCTTCCGAGGAAAGGCTGAGGGACTTGAGGTAGTTAACGTTAGCGAGAAGGAGGAGGAGAGGTGACTTAGTAGAGACATTTTAGATAATCAGAGGGTTAGATAGGGTGGATAGTGGGAGTCCTTTTCCTCGGATGGTGATGGCAAACACGAGGGGAAATAGCTTTAAGTTGAGGGGTGATAGATATTGGACAGATGTGAGAGGTAGTTTCTTTACTCAGAGAGTAGTAGGGCCGTGGAACGCCCTGCCTGTAGCAGTCGTAGACTCGCCAACTTTAAGGGCATTAAAGTAGTCATTCTATAGACATATGGATGAAAATGGAATAGTGTAGGTCTGATGGTTTCACAGGTCAGTGCAACATCGAGGGCCGAAGGGCCTGTACTGTACTGTAATGTTCGATGTTCCATGATGATTGAAAAAGCAGTTCAAATCCCACACTGGGCTTTTGTGAATTTGAATTCTGTTTTTATCCAAATAAAAAACCCATAAATCTGGAATTGAAAAATCTCTAGGATGGAATGATTCACTCCTGTCTACTGGTGCAAAGTCCGTGTGTGCCTCAGTTTTGCTGTATTTATTAACGATTTAATATGATGGGGTAGAATGCCATATACCCATGTTTACCAATGACACAAAATAGGCAGCATTGTAAGCAGTGTAGCTGGAGGCATCAAATTATGGCACAGTGGTGCAGTGGTTAGCACCGCAGCCTCACAGCTCCAGTGACCCGGGTTCAATTCTGGGTACTGCCTGTGTGGAGTTTGTAAGTTCTGCCTGTGTCTGCGTGGGTTTCCTCCGGGTGCTCCGGTTTGCTCCCAAATGCCGAAGACTTGAAGGTTGATAGGTAAATTGGCCATCATAAATTGCCCCCAGTATAGGTAGGTGGCAGGGAAATTTAGGAACAGGTGGGGATATGGTAGGAGTATGGAATTAGTGTCGGATTAGTATAAATGGGTGGGCCGAAGGGCCTGTTTCAGTGCGGTATAACTAAACTAAACTAAAGATATTAATATCTTAAATAAATGGGCAATACTGTGGTCGATAGATTTCAAAAAGACGAGAACAGAGTATTTTATAAATGGTGAAAGACTAGAAACACTGGAGGTCCAAAGAGACTTGCGGGGGGGGAGTCCATGTCCAGTTGAGTGCAATGTAGATTTACCAGAATGATAACTGGACTCCAAGGGTTAAATTACGAGGTGCTGTTCCACAAACTGGGGAGGTATTCCCTGTAATTTACGAGGATCAAGGTGATTTGATCAAAGTTGTTGAGATTTTAAGGGGAGCCATTCCCACAAATCCCACCTCTATACACCAATTCCCCTTTTGATCCCTCATTCTATATCTTTAGTTATCCTCTTGTTCTTCATGTATTTATAAAACATCTCAGTGCTTTCCTTGATTTTACTTGGTTATATTATTTACTGACAATCCCTTTGCTTTCCTAATTTGCCTTTTAATTTCACCCCTGAACTTTCTTCACTCCTCTCGGCTTTCTGTGGTATTGAGCTATCTGTATCTGACATAAGCTTCCCTCCTCTGATCCCCCTGAAGGACCCTCACATCCTTCCTAATGTTTTTGTCCCTGGATTCAGTGTCCACTGCAGACAGATCAGTTACATTTACCATCGAAATGCCAGGAGTGAACAAGGTCAATGCAATAATATGGAACATGTAAATGATGCCTCTCATAATTGTAGCATCCGTCCAGTATGAGTACAGATTTCAGGTTTATTCCGAGAGAGGTCTTGCTCAGAAAATGTCATTGACATTGAAATGATTGTGTTTTATCCACCACATTATTTACATCAGAGACAAAGCTGCTGATGTAATGAGTTTGTTCAGGTGAGTGTAACTGATAGCAATGATCAGGGGTATAACCGTGTCAGTGGAGACTTATCCCCTGTAGTGGGCATGTTCAAAAAGATTGCAAACGATACAAAAAAATGGCTGTGTGGTTGAGAGAGACAGTGTCAGAGGAGACTAATCCCCTGTATAAATCAGGACCCATTGGAATGGATCAGCTCAGAGTGCCTGCAGGAGGTTTGTCTGGAAGTAGCTTTCGATCCTGTTTATTCCATGTATTGTAGATGAAGTGAAGAGTGCAGGTGAACAGGTGGAGACTTGGGTGTTCGGTAGATACATTAAATTATTCACAGAGGTTTCACCATTGAAAAAACTGACTCTGAGAATAGAATCATTGAACCTGGGGCTGGGGAACAGAACACAGACGCAGAATGTTAGGAATAAATCATATGTGAAAAGTCGCTTTATGTAACAGTTTACAGGGTGTGTGTACTTCAGAGAGATAGGGAAGGAGAAAAGGAGCAGGGAGAACGAAACCGATTGGAAAAGAAAAGCAGAAGTAAAGAGAAAGAAGCAGCAGTGTAAATAATTCACTATCATAAAGTGCTGGCATGTCTAGAACAATTAGTGGATAGATTGGAGAAGCTGGGGCTGTTCTCTGTGTCTCTCCGTGTCTTCCTCTCTCTATCTCTCCCTCCTGCTATCTCTGACACTAAGAGGGAGACAAAGGGAGAGAGGCTTAGATATGCAGGCAGAGAGAGAACTGTCGAGAGGTACAAGGTTGGAGAGAGAGAGAGATTGTTGGGGTGGATTGAAAGGGAGAATGTAAGATATATTCATTTGATGTAATCCTTCACTACTGTGTTTGCAAACAGAGAAAGATAGGTATGGAGAGTGAAATATTGGTGGAGTAGGAGAAATGTGGATGAAGTTGGGGCCCAGGTGGACAGTTTTAATGATCAGGAAGGAGAACGCACAATTGTAAACATCCAGCAAGTTATTCCACCATGGAAGCCATCACACCCTCATGATATTGGTGTGGAAATCTTGTAATCTATGCCCATGGTTATTGACCCCTCTGTTAAGGGAAATGGGTCCTTCCGAGCCACTCTATCTAGGCCCGTCATTATTTTCTCCACCTCAATTAAATCTTCCCTTCAACCTTCTCTGTTCCAAAGAAAACAATTCCAGCCTATCCAATCTTTGCTCATAGTTAAAATTCTCCATTCCTGACAACATCCTCTGTAAATCTCCTCTGTACCCTCTCTAGTATGATCACATCCTTCCTGCAATGTGGTGACCAGAACTGTACACAGTACTCTAGCTGTGGTCTAACTAGAGTTTTATACAGTTTCAGCATAACCTCCCTGCTCTTATGTTCTCTACATCGGCCAATAAATGGAAGTATTCCTTAAGCCTTCTTAACCACCTTATCCACCTGTCCTGTTACCCTCAGCAATCAGTGGACAGTCACTCCAAGGCCCCTCTGTTCACAGTCTGAGAGATTGTTCAGTTAGATTGAAAGGACAAATGTAAAACATAATAATATGATGTAATCCTTCACTGCAGTATACACAGACAATCGAGCGAGAGGCACGGAGTGTGAAACATCGGGGTAGAGGGAGAAAAATAGAAGGAGGTGGTAACAACTTGGAAAGGAGTGATAGGGACTGAGAGAGAGGTAATCTCTGGTAAACTCTCTTGCTGGTAATCTCTCTCCATCTCTCTCTCTCTTCCAATCTCTTCTGCTGTCTGAAACCCTATTTCTTCACTCAGTTGCTCACTTTCCAACTTTATCTCTCTACTTTTCTCCCTCCATCTCTATCTCACTCTGCACACTATCTCAAACTCTCCCTCTTGCTCTCAGGATGGGAAGAGGGAGAAAGCGAGGCAGAGAAAGGGTGTTGCAGGCAGTGAGAGCTAAGGAGAAAGAGACAGATGAACAGTGAGTCTGGCATTGGTAGGTGGATCTTTACTCTGTATCTAACCCCGTGCGTACCTGTCCTGTGAGTATTCAATGGGGACAGTCTCAGACGGGGGGGGGGGGGGGGGGGGGACTGTCTAAAAATCAAAAATCAGTCGAAAGCCCTTTCAAAGATGAAATTTAGAAACACTTCTACATACAAAGGGTGGTAGAAGTTTGGAACTGTCTTCCACAAATGACCCCTTCCTATCTCTGCAATCTCCTCCAGCTCCACAATCCACAAATATCTGCAATCCTCCAATTCTGGCCTCTTGAGCATCCTCGATTTGAATCGTCCCACCATTGGTGGCCGTGCCTTCAAACTGCCAAGACCCTAACTCTGGAATTCTTTTCCTAAGCCTCTCCATCTCACTAACTCTCTTTCCTCTTTGAAGACGATCCCTCAAACCAACTTCTCTGACCAAGTTTTTGTTCGTCTCGTGGAATATCTCCTTATGTGACTCGGTGTCAACTTTTTATTTGCCTCATTTATTTGTTGGATGTGTGCGTTACTGGCCAGGCCAGCATTTATTACCCATTCCTAATTGCCCTTGAGAAGGTGATGTTGAGCCTCGTTATTGAACCGCTGGAGTCCATGTGGGGTAGGTACACCCACAGTGCTGTGTTTGGAAGGGAGTTCCAGGATTTTGACCCAGTAACAGTGAAGGAATGGTGATATAGTTTCAAGTTCGGATGGTGTGTGACTTTCGTTGTTGTGTGCGGACAGTATTTTCAGTGCGCAGTCCATTTATATTTTTAATTATTTACTTTTTTCACGTGGTTAGATGTAAAGTTTCTCCCACAATCTCCCTGCCTTCCCGTATCTCCTCACTCTTTCTGCCCTTCTCTCCCTCCTTCTCTAAATCCACTGCTTTATTCTGTATCTAAACTCACACTGTACCTGCCCTGGGAGGTCTCATTATGGTGCTTAAGCAATGAGTTATACACTTCCAGCATAACCTCCCTGCTCTTATATACTTTAACAGCCTTGTTGGGAATGTCACTGCAGTTTGAAAATATGAAACACTGATCCAACATTCACCTCTAAAACACTCACACTAACCTCCACAAAACAGGGCTGGATAGATAATGAGGATTGTTAATGATTGTTGCAACTTGTCTCATCGTCTCTCTGTCTCTCTCTCTCATGTCTGTTTCTTCCCATCTCCCTCTCTCTCTCTCTGCCGCATCCTCTCCCTCTTTCTCTGCCTCTTTCCATGACTATGTCTCTAACACCATCTCTCTCTCATTGGACAGAAATGTTTTTATCCATTTCTTGGTTAATTTTGAATCTTTAAATCTTGCCCTTGCTGGGAACGTCACTGCAGTTTGAAAATACCAAACACTTTAGCACTCGCCCCCTAAACTCTCTCACTAAATCCCCAATACAGGACAATGCAGATAATGGTGATTGTTACTGATGTTCTGTCAAGGTCCCCTCACACACTATTTCCCATTTCCCCTGCTTCTAAAGTTTGTCAGTGTTTAATAATATTTTTTCAATAATATTAAATGTCACTTCAGTTTGAAAATATCAATCACTGATCCACCAATTGCCCCCAAAACACTCACACAAAACCCCTGATCTCTCCTTTCAAATTTAGTTCTTGCACACAGCCAGTTATACTTTTTCTCCTTTTTTGATCCTTTTTCAACATTATTCGATGTAAAGTTTTTCCTTTAATCTCGCCCTCCCTCTCTCTCTGTCTGTCTCCCCCTCTGTCTCTGTTTCTCCCTCTGTTTGTCTCCCTCCCTCTCTGTCTCTCTCTCCCTTTCTCCCTCTGCATCTGTCTCTCTCCCTCTGTATCTGTCTCACTCACTTTCTCCCTGTCTCTCTCCCTCTACAGCTGCCAGCCTCCCTTTCTGTCTGTCTCACTCTGCATTTGCCTGCCTCCCTCTCTGTCTCTCTCTCCTTTTCTCCCTCTGTTTGTCTCCCTCCCTCTGTATCTGTCTCACTCGCTTTCTCCCTGTCTCTCTCCCTCTGCAGCTGCCAGCCTCCCTTTCTGTCTGCCTCACTCTGCTTTTGCCTGCCTCCCTTTCTGTCTCTCTCCCTCTCCCTCTGTCTCTGTCCCACTCTGTCTGTGTCTCTCTCCATCTGTCTCTCACTCCGTCCATCTCTCCGTCCCTCTGTACATGGACAGCAATGCTTTGAGCCATTTCTTTGGTTAATTTCGAATCTTTAACTCTTGCTTTTGTTGGGAATGTCAATGCTGTTTAAAAATATCAAACACTCATCTAACACTCATCCCTAAACCATTGACATCAAACCCCAAATACCGGACTGGGCAGACAATGGGGATTGTTACTGGGGTTCCGTCAAGGTCTCATTTCACTATCTCTTCTGTCTCTCACTGTCTTCCACTTTGTCCCTCTCTCTCCATTTCCCCATTTGCTTTCGTTTCCCTCTCTCCTCTTTCCTTCATCGCGCCCAACTTTATAAATGGAGAAGAAGCTCCCTCCACTTTATACATAGAGAGGGAGTTCCTTCCACTTTATAGCTGGCCAGCGAGCTCCCTCTACTTTATACATAGAAAGGGAGCTCCCTCTGTTTTATATAGCTGCCGTGGTGGGATATGAACCCCTGTCCCCAGGCCATCAGGTTGGGCCTCTGCATTACGTGACCAGTGATATTATCACTACCCAACTGCCTCCAAAATGGATGCGTACAGTATCTGTCCCGTAATATCACTCACAGTAGTTTCTGGGCTGGAACCCTGAACATGGTCCCGAATCGGAGACTCAAAGTTCACATTTTAACTGGGAAAAGGCAGGAACAGAGTGTAATGGGATTGATTTTGTCCCTGGATTCAGTGTCCACTGCAGACAGATCAGTTACATTTACAATAGAAATGCCAGGAGTGAACAAGGTCAATGCAATAATATGGAAAATGTAAATGACGCCTCTCATAATTGCCATCCATCCAGTATGAGTACAGATTTCAGGTTTATTCCGATAGAGGTCTTACTCAGAGATTAATTCAGTCTCTGTCATTCTCAGTTCCTTTGTCTGAGTGTGGGATTCACTCTCTTTCTGACAGTTCCAGATACTGTGTGTGAGTGTGAGATCAGGTGTATTTCTATCACTGTCTGGTGCAGTGTGAGTGTGGGATTCACTCTGTGTCTGTTTCGCTCTGATCCTGTGTGTGTGTGTAGGATTAATGCAGTCTCTGTCATTCTCAGTTCCTTTGTCTGAATGTGGGATTCACTCTCTTTCTGACAGTTCCAGATACTGTATGTGAGTGTGGGATCAGTTGTATTTCTCTCACTGTCTGGTGCAGTGTGAGTGTGGGATTCACTCTGTGTCTGTTTCTCTCTGATCCTGTGTGTGTGTGTGTAGTATTAATTCAGTCTCTGTCATTCTCAGTTCCTTTGTCAGAATGTGGGATTCACTCTCTTTATGACAGTTCCAGATACTGTGTGTGAGTGTGGGATCAGTTGTGCGCAGTGTGAGTGTGGGATTCACTCTGTGCCTGTCACTCTCTGATCCTGTGTGTGTGAGAGGGATTAATTATGTATCTGTCACTCTCTGGACATTGTCTGTCTGAAACTTCCTGATACTATGTATCAGGGACGGAGACACTCTCTATCTGTAAGTCTCTGCTACAGATTGTGAGTGTGGGATTCATTTGACCCTCTCCGGTACTGTGTGTGATGTAATCATTCTATATTTCGTCAGTCTCTGGTATTCTATGTTATTATAGAGTACATAATGTATCTGTCAGTCCCCGATACAATATGGTTTTGGGATTCGTTCTGCATCGATCTGACTATGTTAATGTATATGATTGTGGGATTCATTCTGTACTTGTCTGTTGTGGTATTGTGTGTGCAGGGGAATTATTCTGTCTCTCTTTGCCTCTGATATTGTAAGTTTGTGTTTAATTCTGCACTTGATACAATATGTCAGTGTAGCATATTTTTTGGCTGTTGTTGTTTGTAACAATCTCTGGTATAACGGGTAACTCAGAGTAATATGCAGAGACCCAGACTAATGTTTGCGGACATGGGATCAAATCCCACCACAGCAGGTGATAAATACTGCGCAATCTCGGGAGTATTTGTATTTTCTCAGCTCAGTAAATGTTATACACTCTGAGGCTGGCGCTCCTGAAGCTCAGGTTGCTCCGCTCAAACAGCGAACTTTTGATGGGAGGTTCAATGGTGAGGTTGATATTCAGGAAGGGTTTACATGCTTTCTATAAGGAGAAAAGGTTTCCCCTGGCAGGTGGATCAGTAACAATAGAATTACGGTATTAAAACATGGTTACAGTATAGAAGGAGGCCATTCAGCCCGTGGAACCAGTGCCCGCTCTCTACAAGAGCACGTCAGCTAATCCCACTCCCCTGCCTTTTCCTTGTAACCCTGCATTTTTTTGTCTTCAGATAATGATCCAATTTCACTTTAAAAACCACGATTGGATCTGCCTCCACCACAATCTCAGGCAGTGTATTCCAGATCCCAACCACTCACTGGACAGGAAAAGTTTCCCTTTTCCCTTATGTCGCCTCTGGCAGTTTTGCCAATCACTGTAATTCGGTGCCCTCTGGTTTTTGACACTTCTCCCAATGAGAACAGTTTCTCCCTATCTACTCTGTCCAGATCCCTCTATTGACTCTCCTCCCAGCTTTCTCTTCTTGAAGGATAACAGACCCAGCTTCTCCAATCTATCAACGGATCAGTCCAAATGCAATACTTTAATCCTTCAATACTGACTTAATTGGCTGCAAAGCACTTTGGAACATTCTGAGGTCTTGACTGGCGCTACATCAATGCCAGTGTTTCTCTGGTTTCAAAGTTGATCCATGTGTCCCCTTGCACCCAGGTTTATTGGGAAGACTGAAACGATTGTTTTTGATGGACGCTCCAAACTCCATTCCCCAGCTACCAACTCCATTCCTCTCCCTGACAAATGTCTGCTGTGTGCAACCTTGGTGTCATATTTGACCCTGAGATGAGCTTCCGACCACACATCACTAAGACTGTCCACTTCCACCTCCATAACATCACCTGACATTGTCCCTGTCTCAGCTCATCTGTTACTGAAACCCTCATTCATGCCTTCATTATCTCTCGACTTGACAATTCAACACACTCCTGGCTGCTCTCCCACATTCTACTCTTCCCAAACTTGATGTCATCCCAAACTCTGCTGACCATGTCCTAACCTCACACCGAGTCCAGTTTATCCCTCACCCCGTGCTCTCTGAACTTCCCTGGCACCCGGTCAAGCAACACCTAGATTGCAAAATTCTCATCTTTGTTTTCAAATCCTTCCATGTCCCCTCACCCCATCCCTATCTCTGTAACTTCCTCCAGACCGGACAATGCTTATCCTCCTCTTCAAATCCCTCCATGTCCCCTCACCCCCTCCCTATCTCTGTAACTTCCTCCAGCCCGGACAATTCATCTCCTCCTCTTCTAATCCCTCCATGTCCCATCACCCCCTCCCTATCTCTGTAACCTCCTCCAGCCCGGACAATTCTTATCCTCCTCTTCTAATTCCTCCATGTCCCCTCACCGCCTCCCTATCTCTGTAACCTCCTCCAGCCAGGACAATTCTTATCCTCCTGATCAAATCCTTCCATGTCCCTTCTCCCCCTCCCTATCTCTGCATCCTCCTCCAGCCGGACGATTCTTATCCTCCTCTTCAAATCCCTCCATGACCCTTCACGCCCTCCCTATCTCGGCAAACTCCTCCAGCCGGACAATTCTTATCCTCCTGTTCAAATCCGTCCATGTGCCCTCGCCCCCTACGCATCTCTGTAAACTCCTCCAGCCGAGACAATTCTTATCTTCCTCTTCAAATCGCTCCAGGTACCCTCGCCCCCTCCTTATCTCTGTAACCTTCTCCAGCCCGGACAATTCTTATCCTCCTCTTCTAATCCCTCCATGCCCCTCACCGCCTCCCTATCTCTGTAACCTCCTCCAGCCAGGAGAATTCTTATCCTCCTGATCAAATCCTTCCATGTCCCTTCTCCTCCTCCCTATCTCTGCATCCTCCTCCAGCCGGACAATTCTTATCCTCCTCTTCAAATCCCTCCATGACCCTTCACGCCCTCCCTATCTCGGCAAACTCCTCCAGCCACGACAATTCTTATCCTCCTGTTCAAATCCCTCCATGTCCCCTCACCCCCTCCCTATCTCTGTAACCACCTCCAGCCGAGACAATTCTTATCGTCCTGTTCAAAACCCTCCATGTGCCCTCGCCCCCTACCCATCTCTGTAACCTCCTCCAACCCGGACAATCCTTATCCTTTTCAAATCCTTCCATGTGCCCTCACCCGCTCCCTATCTCTGCAACCTCCTCCAGCCCGGACAATTCTTATCCTCCTGATCAAATCCCTCCATGGATCCTCGCCCCCTCCCCATCTCTGTGACCTCCTCCAGGCTGCACAATTCTTATTCTCCTCTTCCAATCGCTCCATGTCCCCCTCGCCCCCTCCCTATCTCTGTAACCTGCTCCAGCCTGGACAATTCTTATCCTCCTGTTCAAATCCCTCCATGTCCCCACGCCCCCTCCCTATCTCTGTAACCTCCTCCAGCCCGGACAATTCTTATCCTCCTCTTCAAATCCCTCCATGTGCCCTCGCCCCCTGCCCATCTCTGTAACCTCCTCCAGCCAGGGCAATTCTTATCCTCCTGATCAAATCGCTCCATGGATCCTCGCCCCCCTCCCTATCTCTGTAACCTCCTCCAGCCAGGACAATTCTTGTCCTCCTGATCAAATCCCTCCATGGATCCTCGCCCCCTCCCTATCTCTGTAACCTCCTCCAGCCAGGACAATTCTTGTCCTCCTGATCAAATCCCTCCATGGATCCTCGCCCCCTCCCTATCTCTGTAACCTCCTCCAGCCAGGACAATACTTGTCCTCCTGATCAAATCCCTCCATGGATCCTCGCCCCCTCCCTATCTCTGTAACCTCCTCCAGCCAGGACAATTCTTGTCCCCCTGATCAAATCCCTCCATGGATCCTCGCACCCCTCCCTATCTCTGTAACCTCCACCAGCCAGGACAATTCTTGTCCTCCTGATCAAATCCCTCCATGGATCCTCGCCCCCTCCCTATCTCTGTAACCTCCTCCAGCCAGGACAATTCTTGTCCTCCTGATCAAATCCCTCCATGGATCCTCGCCCCCTCTCTATCTCTGTAACCTCCCACAGGCTGGACAATTCGTATCCTCCTCTTCCAATCCCTTCATGTCCCCTCGCCCCCTCCCTATCTCTGTTTCCTCGTCCAGCCAGGACAATTCTTAACCTCCTCTTCAAATCCCTCCATGTCCCCTCGCCCCCTCCCTATCTCTGTTTCCTCGTCCAGCCAGGACAATTCTTAACCTCCTCTTCCAAACCCTTCATGTCCCCTGGCCCCCTCCCTATCTCTGTAAATTCCTCCAGCCAGGACGATTATTTTCCTCCTGTTCAAATCCCTCCATGTCCCGTTGCCCCCTCCCTATCTCTGCAACCTCCTCCAGCCCGGACAATTCTCATCCTCCTGTTCAAATCCCTCCATGAACCCTCACCCCCTCCCTATCTCTGCAACCTCCTCCAGCCCGGACAATTCTTATCCTCCTGTTCAAATCCATCCATGTCCCCTTGCCCCCTCCCTATCTCTGTAACCTCCTCCAGCCAGGACAATTCCTTTCCTCCTGTTCAAATCTCTCTATGTCCCCTCACCCCCTCCCTATCTCTGCAACCCCCTCCAGCACGGACAATTCTCATCATCCTGTTCAAATCCCTCCATGAACCCTCACCCCCTCCCTATCTCTGTCACCTGCTCCAGCCCGGACAATTCTTATCCTCCTTTTCCAAACTCTCCATGTCCCCTCACCCCCTCCCTATCTCTTTAACCTCCTCCAACCCGGACAATTTTCATCCGCCTGATCAACTCCCTCCATGTCCCCTCGCCCCCTCCCTATCTCTGTAACCTCCTCCAGCCAGGACAATTCCTTTCCTCCTGTTCAAATCCTTCCATGTCCCCTCACCCCCTCCCTATCTCTGCAAACTCCTCCAGCACGGACAATTCTCATCCTCCTGTTCAAATCCCTCCATGAACCCTCACCCCCTCCCTATCTCTGTCACCTCCTCCAGCACGGACAATTCTTATCCTCCTTTTCCAAACTCTCCATGTCCCCTCACCCCCTCCCTATCTCTTTAACCTCCTCCAACCCGGACAATTTTCATCCGCCTAATCAACTCATAGAACATAGAACATACATAGAACATACAGCACAGAACAGGCCCTTCGGCCCACAATGTTGTGCCGATCCTTTGTCCTCTGTCAAGGACAATTTAATCTATACCCCATCATTCTCCTTAGTCCATATACCTATCCAAAAGCCTTTTGAAAGTCCCTAAAGTTTCTGACTCAACAACTTCCCCGGGCAAGGCATTCCATGCCTCGACCACTCTCTGGGTAAAGAACCTTCCCCTGACATCCCCCTTATATCTCCCACCCTTCACCTTAAATTTATGACCCCTTGTAACGCTTTGCTCCACCCGGGGAAAAGGTTTCTGACTGTCTACCCTATCTATTCCCCTGATCATCTTATAAACCTCTATCATGTCACCCCTCATCCTTCTCCGTTCTAATGAGAAGAGGCCTAGAATGTTCAGCCTTTCCTCGTAAGACTTATTCTCCATTCCAGGCAACATCCTGGTAAATCTCCTCTGCACCCTCTCCAAGGCTTCCACATCCTTCCTAAAATGAGGCGACCAGAACTGCACACAGTACTCCAAATGAGGCCTTACCAAGGTCCTGTACAGCTGCATCATCACCTCACGGCTCTTAAATTCAATCCCTCTGCTAATGAACGCTAACACCCCATATGCCTTCTTCACAGCCCTATCCACTTGAGTTGCAACTTTCAACGATCTATGCACATAGACCCCAAGGTCTCTCTGCTCCTCCACATGCCCAAGAACCCTACCGTTAACCCAGTATTTTGCATTCGTGTTTGTCCTTCCAAAATGGACGACCTCACACTTTTCAGGGTTAAACTCCATCTGCCACTTTTCAGCCCAGCACTGCAACCTATCCAAGTCCCTTTGCAGACGACAATAGCCCTCCTCGGTATCCACAACTCCACCAACCTTTGTATCATCTGCAAATTTACTGACCCACCCTTCGACTTCCTCATCCAAGTCGTTAATAAAAATCACAAACAGGAGAGGACCCAGAACTGATCCCTGCGGCACGCCACTGGTAACTGGGCTCCAGGCTGAGTATTTACCATCTAAGACCACTCTCTGCCTTCTATCAGTTAGCCAATTCTTAATCCAACTGGCCACATTCCCCACTATCCCATGCCTCCTGACTTTCTCCATAAGTCTACCATGGGGGACCTTATCAAATGCCTTACTAAAATCCATGTACACCACATCCACTGGTTTACCCTCATCCACTTGCTTGGTCACCTGCTCAAAGAATTCAATCAGGCTTGTGAGGCAAGACCTACCCCTCACAAAACCGTGCTGACTGTCCCGAATCAAGCAGTGTCTTTCCAGATGCTCAGAAATCCTATCCCTCAGCACCTTTTCCATCAACTTGCCTACCACCGAAGTAAGACTAACTGGCCTGTAATTCCCAGGGTTGTTCCTATTCCCTTTCTTGAACAGGGGCACAACATTTGCCACCCTCCAATCACCTGGTACCACCCCCGTCAGCAGAGAAGATGAAAAGATCATTGCCAGCGGCTCTGCAATTTCATCCCTTGCTTCCCATAACATCCTTGGATATACCCCGTCAGGCCCGGGAGACTTGTCTATCTTCAAGTTATTCAAAAACCCCAACACATCTTCCCTCCTAACGAGCACTTCCTCGAGCTTACCAGTCTGCTTCCCACCGTCCTCTTCAGTAATACACCCCTTCTGATTCGTAAATACCGAAGAGAAGTACTCATTCAAAACCTCACTTATCTCTTCCGGCTCAACACACAGTCTCCCGCTATTGTCCTTGACCGGACCTACGGTCCCCCTAGTCATCCTCATATTTCTGACATACGCGTAAAAGGCCTTGGGGTTTTCTTTTATCCTACCCGCCAAGCATTTTTCATGCCCTCTCTTAGCTCTCCTAATCCCTTTCTTCAGATCCTTCCTGGCCATCTTGTATCCCTCCAGAGCTATGCCTGTGCCCTTTTTCCTCAACTTTATATACGCATCCTTCTTCTTCCTAACAAGACTCTCAACCTCTCTTGTCAACCACGGTTCCCTCACATGACCATCCCTTCCCTGTCTGACAGGGACATGCTTATCAATGGCCCCTACTATCTGCTCCTTGAAAAAGTTCCACATTTCGACCGTGCCCTTCCCTGCCAGCATATGCTCCCAACTTATGCTCCTCAGTTCCTGCCTGACAGCATCATATCTACCCTTCCCCCAATTGTAAACCTTGCCCTGTTGCACATACCTATCCCTCTCCATCACCACAGTGAATGCTACAGAATTGTGATCACTATCTCCAAAGTGCTCGCCCACCAACAGCTCTATCACTTGCCCTGGTTCATTACCTAGTACCAAATCCAATATTGCCTCCCCTCTGGTCGGGCAGTCTACATACTGAGTCAGAAAAGCTTCCTGGACATACTGCACAAACACTACCCCATCCAAACTATTCGATCTAAAGAGTTGCCAATCAATATTTGGGAAGTTGAAATCCCCCATAATTACTACCCTGTGACTTCTGCTCCTTTCCAAAATCTGTTTCCCAATCTGCTCTTCCACCTCCCTGCTGCTATTGGGGGGCCTATAGAAAACTCCCATCAAGGTGACTGCTCCTTTCCTGTTCCTGACCTCAACCCACAGTGCCTCAGTCGGCAGATCCTCCTCGAAAATTCTTTCAGCAGTTGTTACACTATTTCTAACTAACAATGCCACCCCCCCACCTCTTTTACCACCATTCCTAATCTTATGAAAACATCTATAACCAGGTACCTCCAAAAACCATTCCTCCCCCTCACCTATCCACGTTTCAGTGATGGCCACAACATCGTAGTCCCAAGTGCCCATCCACGCCTTCAATTCACTCACCTTATTCCTGATGCTTCTTGCGTTGAAGTATACGCACTTTAACCCTTCTCCGTGCCCATCTGTCCTCTGCGACAGTGCTACCTTCCCCAATACCTCACTACACTCTTTGTCTTTCTATCTCCCTATCTCTGTAACCTCCTCCAGCCAGGACAATTCTTGTCCTCCTGATCAAATCCCTCCATGGATCCTCGCACCCCTCCCTATCTCTGTAACCTCCTCCAGCCAGTACAATTCTTGTCCTCCTGATCAAATCCCTCCATGTCCCCTCGCCCCCTCCCTATCTCTGTTACCTCCTTCAGCCAGGACAATTCCTTTCCTCCTGTTCAAATCTCTCCATGTCCCCTCACCCCCTCCCTATCTCTGCAACCTCCTCCAGCACGGACAATTCTCATCCTCCTGTTCAAATCCCTCCATGAACCCTCACCCCCTCCCTATCTCTGTCACCTCCTCCAGCCCGGACAATTCTTATCCTCCTTTTCCAAACTCTCCATGTCCCCTCACCCCCTCCCTATCTCTTTAACCTCCTCCAACCCGGACAATTTTCATCCGCCTGATCAACTCCCTCCATGTCCCCTCGCCCCCTCCCTATCTCTGTAACCTCCTCCAGCCAGGACAATTCCTTTCCTCCTGTTCAAATCCCTCCATGTCCCCTCACCCCCTCCCTATCTCTGCAACCTCCTCCAGCACGGACAATTCTCATCCTCCTGTTCAAATCCCTCCATGAACCCTCACCCCCTCCCTATCTCTGTCACCTCCTCCAGCCCGGACAATTCTTATCCTTCTTTTCCAAACTCTCCATGTCCCCTCACCCCGTCCCTATCTCTTTAACCTCCTCCAACCCGGACAATTTTCATCCGCCTGATCAACTCCCTCCATGTCCCCTCGCCCCCTCCCTATCTCTGTAACCTCCTCCAGCCAGGACAATTCTTGTCCTCCTGATCAAATCCCTCCTTGGATCCTCGCCCCCTCCCTATCTCTGTAACCTCCTCCAGCCAGGACAATTCTTGTCCTCCTGATCAAATCCCTCCATGGATCCTCGCCCCACCCCTATCTCTGTAACCTACTCCAGCCAGGACAATTCTTGTCCTCCTGATCAAATACCTCCATGGATCCTCGCCCCCTCCCTATCTCTGTAACCTCCTCCAGCCAGGACAATTCTTGTCCTCCTGATCAAATCCCTCCATGGATCCTCGCACCCCTCCCTATCTCTGTAACCTCCTCCAGCCAGTACAATTCTTGTCCTCCTGATCAAATCCCTCCATGGATCCTCGCCCCATCCCTATCTCTGTAACCTCCTCCAGCCAGGACAATTCTTGTCCTCCTGATCAAATCCCTCCATGGATCCTCGCCCCCTCTCTATCTCTGTAACCTCCCACAGGCTGGACAATTCGTATCCTCCTCTTCCAATCCCTTCATGTCCCCTCGCCCCCTCCCTATCTCTGTTTCCTCGTCCAGCCAGGACAATTCTTAACCACCTCTTCAAATCCCTCCATGTCCCCTCGCCCCCTCCCTATCTCTGTTTCCTCGTCCAGCCAGGACAATTCTTAAACTCCTCTTCCAAACCCTTCATGTCCCCTCGCCCCCTCCCTATCTCTGTAAATTCCTCCAGCCAGGACGATTATTTTCCTCCTGTTCAAATCCCTCCATGTCCCGTTGCCCCCTCCCTATCTCTGCAACCTCCTCCAGCCCGGACAATTCTCATCCTCCTGTTCAAATCCCTCCATGAACCCTCACCCCCTCCCTATCTCTGCAACCTCCTCCAGCCCGGACAATTCTTATCCTCCTGTTCAAATCCATCCATGTCCCCTTGCCCCCTCCCTATCTCTGTAACCTCCTCCAGCCAGGACAATTCCTTTCCTCCTGTTCAAATCTCTCCATGTCCCCTCACCCCCTCCCTATCTCTGCAACCTCCTCCAGCACGGACAATTCTCATCCTCCTGTTCAAATCCCTCCATGAACCCTCACCCCCTCCCTATCTCTGTCACCTCCTCCAGCCCGGACAATTCTTATCCTCCTTTTCCAAACTCTCCATGTCCCCTCACCCCCTCCCTATCTCTTTAACCTCCTCCAACCCGGACAATTTTCATCCGCCTGATCAACTCCCTCCATGTCCCCTCGCCCCCTCCCTATCTCTGTAATCTCCTCCAGCCAGGACAATTCCTTTCCTCCTGTTCAAATCCCTCCATGTCCCCTCACCCCCTCCCTATCTCTGCAACCTCCTCCAGCACGGACAATTCTCATCCTCCTGTTCAAATCCCTCCATGAACCCTCACCCCCTCCCTATCTCTGTCACCTCCTCCAGCCCGGACAATTCTTATCCTCCTTTTCCAAACTCTCCATGTCCCCTCACCCCCTCCCTATCTCTTTAACCTCCTCCAACTCGGACAATTTTCATCCGCCTGATCAACTCCCTCCATGTCCCCTCGCCCCCTCCCTATCTCTGTAACCTCCTCCAGCCAGGACAATTCCTTTCCTCCTGTTCAAATCTCTCCATGTCCCCTCACCCCCTCCCTATCTCTGCAACCTCCTCCAGCACGGACAATTCTCATCCTCCTGTTCAAATCCCTCCATGAACCCTCACCCCCTCCCTATCTCTGTAATCTCCTCCAACCCAGACAATTCTTATCCTCCTTATCAAACCCCTCCATGTCCCCTCGCCCCCTCCCTATCTCTGTAATCTCCTCCAACCCAGACAATTCTTATCCTCCTTATCAAACCCCTCCATGTCCCCTCGGCCCCTCCCTATCTCTGTAACCTCCTCCAACCCAGACAATTCTTATCCTCCTTATCAAACCCCTCCATGTCCCCTCGGCCCCTCCCTATCTCTGTAACCTCCCCCAGCCCGGACAATTCTTATCCACCTGTTCAAATCCCACCATGTCCCCTCGCCCCCTCCCTCTCTCTGTAACCTCCTCCAGCCCAGACAATTCTTATCCGCCTGATCAACTCCCTCCATGTCCCCTCGCCCCCTCCCTCTCTCTGTAACCTCCTCCAACCTAGACAATTCTCATCCTCCTTATCAAACCTCTCCATGTCCCCTCGCCCCCCTCCCTATTCCTGAAAGCTCCTCCAGCCCTTGCAATCCACATCCTCCTGTTCAAATTAATCTCTCCATGGCCCCTTGCTCCTCTCCCAATCTCGTAACCAACTACAGAATCTACGAATCTCATACTCCTGTTCAAATCCGTCCATGACACCTCGCCCCCTCCCTATCTCTGTAACCTCCTCCAGACCCGACGATTCTCATCCTCATTTTCAAATCCCTCCATGGCTCCTCTCCCCCTCCCTATCTCATATCCTCCTCCAGCCCCACAACCCCTCGACAGATCTGCGCTCCTCTAATTCTGACCTCTTGACCATTCCCCAATTTTATTTTCTCCACCTTTAACAGACTCCTTCAAACCTACGTTAGATTTTTAGATTTAGAGATACAGCACTGAAAGAGGCCCTTCGGCCCTCCGAGTCTGTGCCAACCATTAACCACCCATTTATACTAATCCGACACTAATCCCATATTCCTATCACATCCTCACCTGTCCCTGTTAAACCTACAAGCTGTTGATCACCTGTCCCTAATATCTCCTTATGTTACTGACTGCTACATATAGTGTTATAGTAACCACTCTGAAGCGCTTGGGGATATTTTATTATGTTGGAGACTCTAGGTAAATGCAAATTTTATGTTGTTGTTAAACCTGTTCACTGCGCGTGCGTGATGTAGCTCCACCACCCCCCCACCCCGCCTCAGCTGATGAATGAAGGGAAACGCGCATGCGTGCTGCCCACAGAGGCAGCAGCAGCTGCAGAGGGTTTGAAACCGTGGCGAATTGAGAAATCACGCTCCCTGGGGGGAATGGACCAAATTGCAGCCTCCTTCCAGCAGCACATGGCGCTGGGAGGGTGTGTTCACAATGGCTCAGGTCAGCATCGAGTCCGGGGCAAGTTCTGGAGGGGAGGTGGGGCTGAATTGGAAGAGGCAGAGTGGAGCAAGAAATGGGCCCGGAGCAGAGAGTGAGCGGGGCTGGGGGAAGGGGATTCTCATGCTGTGTGTGTGCGTTAGTGTGTTTCTGTGTCTGTCTGAGCGTGTCTGTGTGCATGTGTGGCTATACGAGTCAGCATAAAATTTGAGATGGAATACAATATGGAGAAGTGTGAGGTTATCCACTTTGGAGGAAAAAGAGAAATACAGAATATTTTTTAAATGGTCAGACGTTGGGAAGTGTTGAATTACAAAGGGATTTTTTCATGAGACACTGCAAGCCAACATGCAGGTATTACAAGCAATTAAGGTACATGGTCTGTTGGCGTTTATTGAAAGAGGATTTGAGTATAGGAGTAAAGATACCTTACTGCAGTTACATAGAGCCTTGGTGAGAGCGCACCTGCAGTATTGTGTGCAGTTTTGGTCTCCTCATAGCCGCTAAGCGCATTGCACTGTTGAACTGCAAGAAAGCCCCCAGCGACTTAACATCCGCAGCACTTAAAACAGCCAGAAGTACTGCACAAAGAACAGCTAGGCGTTGCGCAAACGACTACTGGCAACACCTATGCAGTCATATTCAGCTGGCCTCAGACACCGGAAACCTCAGAGGAATGTATGATGGCATGAAGAGAGCTCTTGGTCCAACCATCAAGAAGATCGCCCCCGTCAAATCTAAATCGGGGGACATAATCACTGACCAACGCAAACAGATGGACCGCTGGGTTGAGCAATACCTAGAACTGTACTCCAGGGAGAATGCTGTCACTGAGACTGCCCTCAATGCAGCCCAGCCTCTACCAGTCATGGATGAGCTGGACATACCGCCAAACAAATCGGAACTCAGTGATGCCATTGATTCTCTAGCCAGCGGAAAAGCCCCTGGGAAGGACAGCATTACCCCTGAAATAATCAAGAGTGCCAAGCCTGCTATACTCTCAGCACTACATGAACTGCTATGCCTGTGATGGGACGATGGAGCAGTACCCCAGGACATGCGCGATGCCAACATCATCACCCTCTATAAAAACAAAGGTGACCGCGGTGACTGCAACAACTACCGTGAAATCTCCCTGCTCAGCATAGTGGGGAAAGTCTTTGCTTGAGTCGCTCTGAACAGGCTCCAGAATCTGGCCGAGCGCGTCTACCCTGAGGCACAGTGTGGCTTTCGTGCAGAGAGATCGACCATTGACATGCTGTTCTCCCTTCGTCAGATACAGGAGAAATGCTGTGAACAACAGATGCCCCTCTACATTGCTTTCATTGATCTCACCAAAGCCTTTGACTTCGTCAGCAGACGTGGTCTCTTCAGACTACTAGAAAAGATCGGATGTCCACCAAAGCTACTAAGTATCATCACCTCATTCCATGACAATATGAAAGGCACAATTCAACATGGTGGCTCCTCATCAGAGCCATTTCCTATCCTGAGTGGTGTGAAACAGGGCTGTGTTCTCGCACCCACACTTTTTGGGATTTTCTTCTCCCTGCTGCTTTCACATGCGTTCAAATCCTCAGAAGAAGGAATTTTCCTCCACACAAGATCAGGGGGCAGGTTGTTCAACCTTGCCTGTCTAAGAGCGAAGTCCAAAGTACGGAAAGTCCTCATCAGAGAACTCCTCTTTGCTGACGATGCTGCTTTAACATCTCACACTGAAGAGTGCCTGCAGAGTCTTATCGACAGGTTTGCGTCTGCCTGCAATGAATTTGGCATAACCATCAGCCTCAAGAAAACGAACATCATGGGGCAGGACGTCAGAAATGCTCCATCCATCAATATTGGCGACCACGCTCTGGAAGTCGTTCAAGAGTTCACCTACCTAGGCTCAACTATCTCTAGATGCAGAAATCAACAAGCGCATGGGTAAGGCTTCCACTGCTATGTCCAGACTGGCCAAGAGAGTGTGGGAACATGGCGCACTGACACGGAACACAAAAGTCAGAGTGCATCAGGCCTGTGTCCTCAGTACCTTGCTTTACGGCAGCGAGGCCTGGACAACGTATGCCAGCCAAGAGCGACGTCTCAATTCATTCCATCTTCACTGCCTTCGGAGAATACTTGGCAGCAGGTGGCAGGACTGTATCTCCAACACAGAAGTCCTTGAAGCAGCCAACACCCCCAGCTTATACACACTACTGAGTCAGTGGCGCTTGAGATGGCTTGGCCATGTGAGCCGCATGGAAGATGGCAGGATCCCCAAAGACACATTGTACAGCGAGCTCGCCACTGGTATCAGACCCACCGGCCGTCCATGTCTCCGCTATAAAGACGTCTGCAAACGCGACATGAAATCGTGTGACATTGATCACAAGTCGTGGTAGTCAGTTGCCAGCATTCGCCAGAGCTGGCGGGCAGCCATAAAGACAGGGCTAAATTGGGGCGAGTCGAAGAGACTTAGTAGTTGGCAGGAAAAAAGACAGAGGCGCAAGGGGAGAGCCAACTGTGCAACAGCCCCGACAAACAAATTTCTCTGCAGCACCTGTGGAAGAGCCTGTCACTCCAGAATTGGCCTTTATAGCCACTCCAGGCGCTGCTTCACAAACCACTGACCACCTCCAGGCGCATATCCATTGTCTCTCGAGACAAGGAGGCCCAAAAGAAAAAGAAAAAAGAAATGTAAAAAAGTATACTTGCCATAGATGGAGTGTAAATGAAGGTTTACCAAGCGAAATCCTGGGATGGAGGGATTTCCCTATGAGGAGAGATCAAATAGACTGGGCCTGTATTGACTTGGGTTTAGAAGAATGCGAGGTGATCTCATTCAAACATACACAATTCTTACAGGGCTCGACAGGTTGAGGCAGGAAGGATGTTTCCCCTGATTGGGAATCTAGAACCAGGGGACACAGTCTCAGAATAAGGAGCAGGCTATTTAGGATTGCGTTGAGGAGGAATTTCTTCACTCAGAGGCTGGTGAATCTTTGGAATTCTCTACCCCAGAGGGCTGTGGAGACTCAGTCATTGTGTATGTTCAAGACGGAGATTGATAGATTTTTACATATTAAAACATCAAGGATTCCAGGGATAGTGCAGGAAAATGGTGTTGAAGTAGATCAACCATGATCTCATTGAATGGTGGAGAGGCCTCAAAGGGCTGAATGGCCTACTCCTGTTCCTAGTTCTTATGTTCTTGTGCTGTGGTCAGGGTAAGGGGAAACAAAACTGTGCTGCTGTACTGCAGTGCTGTCCAACACTGACACTTTGTATCACCGGGTTCCCACTGTGGAAATGACAATGATGAAACTGTAAAGTTCTAACCCTCACCTGTTCTTGTCTTACAAGGAATACTTCTCCTTTGTGCAGGAACCAGAATAGATGTGATGTTTCCCAGTACCAAGGAATCGTGCAGCCCAGCTCCTTCTAACAAGCAGTAGGTACGTGATCATTCCCAGAGTGTAAAGACACAGACAGCTCACCAGTTCCACTGTCAGGGACACCAGAAGGAATCAGTCTCACACTGATCCCATGAGCCAGACACACATTTTCAACCCCAACAAGGTAAACAGAGCTCGAAAAATAGACATTGTATCCAGTTCAATCTAATTCAGTAATGCTGACAGGTAGAGACATGAATCCCAGGTCAACTATCAGATTGAAACAGAGTCATGGAGTCATTTGCAGCACAGAGGAGGCTATTCGGCCCATTGACTGCATGTTTACTCTCCACAAAGCAATGCAGTCAGTCCCACTCCCCGGCTCGATCCGCATAGCCCTGCAAGTCTATTTCTCTCAGGTGACCATCCAACATCCTACTGAAGTCAGTGATTGTCTCCGCTTCCACCTCCCTTGTGGGCAGTGAGTTCCAGGTCATTACCACCCCCTGTGTAAAACAGTGTTTCCTCATATTCCCCCTGAATCTCTGGTCAAAAACATTCAATCTGTGTAACCTAGTCCTTGTACTATTTGTTAATGGGAACAGTTTTTCCCTTTCTAGCTTCCCTGTTAAAATCCTGTACACTTCTGTTAAATCTCCCCTCAATCTCCTTTGTTCTGAGGAGAACAAGCCCAGCTTTTCCAACCTTACCTTGTAACTAAAATCCTCCATTCCTGAAACCGTTCTGGTAAATCTCCTCTGCACCCTCTCAAGGACCCTCCCATCCATGCTGAGGTATGGTGACCAGATCTGGACAGAGTACTCCAGTTGGGGTCTAACCAGAGCTTTATAAAGGTTCAGTATAACTTCCCTGCATTTGTACTCAATGCCTCTGTTTAGAAAGCCCATGATCCCATATGCTTTACTATCCACTCTCTCAATATGTCCTGCCAGTTACAAAGATCTCTGCACTTGCACCCTCAGGTCCCTCTATTCCTGCAAACTCTTTCGAACTGTGCCAATAATTATATATTGCCTCTGCCAATTCCTTCTGCCATAATGCATCACCTCACACTTGTCAGTATTAAATTCCATCTGCCATCTCTCTGCCCATTCTACTAGCCTGTCTATGTCCTGTTGCAGGCGGTTCACATCATCCTCTCTGTGTTCCTCACCTCCATGTTTGGTGCTGTCAACAAATTTTGAAATAGGCTCTGCGCAGGCTGAGCTACAAATTAAATATTAGATAGATCTGACACACTGTCTCCGATTGAGAGGTATAGAATTCATTCCAGGAAGGTGCCACTGGACTCAGATAAAAAAATAACACTTAACCTGTGTATCAGCAGAAACAATATTCATCTCAATCGTACAACCTCACAATCAGCTTGGATGCAAGTCCAAAATTCTGTGCAGTATCAGATTGAGTGATGCTGTAAAATAGTGAAACCCCGAGGGACAACTTTGATCACAGTTCAATAATCATCCACATTATACAGCTGCAAGATGTAGTATCAATTGTTTTTGGCCCAGAGCTACACATTACATCCCATTTCAAACTGAAAGATACAGTGTCAATTCCATCACTGTAGATTGAGCTCCAGGATACTTGCCAGTCTAAAAACCTCATGCACTATCATTAGTGCTGTAAAGGTTGGGTTAAAATTACGTATCACTGGTGTGTTTACAGGAGATTGAGTCAATAGTAGTTAAAAACATGTTCATATTAGTCATAATTTAAATTAAATGTGAAGTAAATACCTACTGAGGTATTAATGTTAAATATATTCGAGAGACCAAAGTGAGATACAGATGAAATACATCTGACAAAAGAGCAGCAGATGTACAAACACTCCCCGTAGCCCTGCAAGTCTATTTCTCTCAGGTGACCATCAGGGAATGACAGATCCCTCATTCGAACAGTACCACAGACTAATAGGTAAAGACTGAATGCCACACTCACACTCTACTGAGATAGACAAAATGAACAACACATTCACACACAGTACCAGAGACTGAAAAGTACAGAATTAATCCCAATTGTACCCAATAACAGATTCTGACAGAGAATGAATTTATCTCTCTCTCTCTCTCACTGAAAACACACACACACACATTCAGATGCAGTATGACAGACTTACAGATAAAGAAGATAGTGCCCAGCAACATCAAACAACATAGACTGACAAATACTGAATGAATTCTACATTCGCAAACAATACCAGACACTGAGAAATACAGAATTAAACTCAAACTTATACACAGTAACAGAGAATGACACAGACAGCATTAATCACTCACTCATACTTTAGTACAAACTGACACAGGCGGAAAAAATTCCAACACACAGAAACAGTACCAGTGACTGAGAGATACAGAATGAACCTCACATTCACAAACAGTAGGAGAGACAGACAGGGAAAGAATCCAACACTCTCATAGAGTAATGAACACTGAGAATGAATCCAAAACACACATAAGCGCGCACACACAGACATAGGCTTTACCATAGATAGACAGATACAGATTGAATTTGACACTCACAGTAGCAGAGACTGGTATATATATAAATATAAAACAGATGCCATGCGCACATACTGTAACACAGACTGACAGTAACAAAATTAATCCCACACATGTATCTAATACCAGAGACTGACAGATGCAGGTAAAATAAAAATACCCACACAGGCACAGATATTGTGTGATACAGAATTAATCTCTCATTCATATTGTCTCAGAGTGTCAGAGGCAGAATGAATATCACACTTACAAACTGCAGCAGGGACTGATAGATCAGAATCAATTTCTCTCACACAAAGATACAATAGCAGAGACAGTCAGCTACAAAATGAATCCGGATTCCCATTGAGTGGCAGATACAAATTGAACCACTCACTAACATACTATAGCAGAGCAGAGTGAATACAGAATAAATTCCACTCACAGAAAATAACAGAGAGAGATCCAGAACTAATTTCACACTCACACACAGTAACAGATTATGAGAGATAGAGACTTAGAACCGAACCACATAATGTGCGAGAGAATGACAGACAGAGAACTAATCCCACACTCACACACAGTAACAGACACTGACAGAGACAGAATTACTCTCACACTCACACACAATAACAGACACTAGAGATACAGAATTAATCCCATACTCGCACACAGTAACAGACACTGACTGATACAGAATTAATCCCACATTCACACACAATAACAGACACCAGAGATACAGAATTAATCCCATACTCGCACACAGTAACAGACACTGACAGATACAGAATTGATCCCACAATCACACATAGTAACAAACAGTGAAAGAAACAGAATTAATCCCACACTCACACACAATAACAGACACTACAGATACAGAATTAATCCCATACTCACACACAGTAACAAAGAGTGACAGATACAGAATTAATCCCACACTCACACGCAATAACAAACACTACAGATACAGAATTAATCTCACTCACACACAGTAACAGACACCGACAGATACAGAATTAATCCCACACTCACACACAATAACAGACACTACAGATACAGAATTAATCCCACACTCACACACAATAACAGACAAAGATAGATACAGAATTAATTCCAAACTCACAAGCAGTAACAGATGCAATGTGAGTGTGTGGGATTAATTCTGTCTCTGTCAGTGTCTGTTACTGTGTGTGTGAGTGTGGGATTAATTCTGTATCTGTCAGTGTCTGTTACTGTGTGAGTGCGGGATTATTTCAGTGCCTGTCAGTGTATGTTAATGTGTGTGTGTCTGTGGGATTAATTGTGCATCTGTCAGTGTCTGTTACTGTATGTGAATGTGGGATTAATTCTGTATCTGTCAGTGTCTGTTACTGTGTGTGAGTGTGGGATTAATTCTGCATCTGTCAGTGTCTTTTACGGTGTGTGAGTGTGGGATTAATTCTGTATCTGTCAGTGTCTGTTACTGTGTGTGAGTGTGGGATTAATTCTGTATCTGTCATTGTCTGTACTGTGTGTGGGTGTGAGATTAATTCTGTATCTGCCAGTGCCTGTTACTGTATGTGAATGTGGGATTAATTCTGTATCTGTCATTGTCTGTTACTGTGTGTGGGTGTGGGATTAATTCTGTATCTGTCAGTTTCAGTTACAGTGTCTGAGTGTGGGATTATTTCAGTGCCTGTCAGTGTCTGTTACTGTGTGTGTGTGGGGGGGATTAATTCTGTATCTGTCAGTGTCTGTTACTGTGTGTGAGTGTGGGACTAATTCTGTATCTCTTAGTGTCTGTTACTGTTGGTGAGTGTGGGATTAATTCTGTATCTGTCAGTGTCTGTTACTGCGTGTGAGTGTGCGATTAATTCTCTATCTGTCAGTGTCTGTTACTGTGTGTGAGTGTGGTATTAATTCTGTGTCTGTCAGTGTCTGTTACTGTGTGTGAGTGTGGGATTAATTCTGTATCTGTCAGTGTCTGTTACTGTGTGTGAGTGCGGGGTTAATTCTGTATCTGTCAGAGACTGCAAGTGTGTGAGTGTGGGATTAATTCTGTACCTGTCAGTGTCTGTTACTGTGTGAGAGTGTGGGATTAATTCTGTATCTGTCAGTGTCTGTTACTGTGTGTGAGTGTGGGATTAATTCTGTATCTGTCAGTGTCTGTTACTGAGTGTGAGTGTGGGATTAATTCTGTATCTGTCAGTGTCTGTTACTGTGTGTGAGTGTGGGATTAATTCTGTATCTGTCAGTGTCTGTTACTGTGTGTGAGTGCGGGGTTAATTCTGTATCTGTCAGAGACTGCAAGTGTGTGGGTGTGGGATTAATTCTGTATCTGTCAGTGTCTGTTACTGTGTGTGAGTGTGGGATTAATTCTGTATCTGTCAGTGTCTGTTACTGCGTGTGAGTGTGGGATTAATTCTGTATCTGTCAGTGTCTGTTACTGTGTGAGAGTGTAGGATTAATTCTGCACCTGACAATGTCTGTTCCTGTGTGTGAGTGTGGGATTAATTCTGTATCTGTCAGTGACTGCAAGTGTGTGAGTGTGGGATTAATTCTGTATCTGTCAGTGTCTGTTACTGTGTGTGAGTGTGGGATTAATTCTGTATCTGTCAGTGTCTGTTACTGTGTGTCAGTGTGGGATTAATTCTGTATCTGTCAGTGTCTGTTACTGTGTGTGAGTGTGGGATTAATTCTGCCTCTGTCAGTTTCTGTTACTGTTTGTGAGTGTGGGATTAATTCTGTATCTGTCAGTGTCTGTTACTGCGTGTGAGTGTGGGATTAATTCTGTATCAATCAGTATCTGTTACTGTGTGTGATTGTGGGATTAATTCCGTATCTGTCAGTGTCTGTTACTGTGTGTGAGTGTGGGATTAATCATGTATCAGTCAGTGTCTGTTACTCTTTTTGAGTGTGCTATTAATTCTCTAACTGTCAGTGTATGTTACTGTGTGTGAGTGTGGGAATAAGTCTGTATCTGTCAGTGTCTGTTACCGTGTGTGATTGTGGGATTAATTCAGTATCTGGCAGTGTCTGTTACGGCGTGTGAGTGTGGGATCAGTTCTGTATCTGTCAGTGTCTGTTACTGTGTGTGAGTGTGGGAATAATTCTGTATCTGTCGGTGTCTGTTACGGCGTGAGAGTGTGAGATTAATTCTGTATCTGTCAGTGTCTGTTACTGTGTGTGAGTGTGGGATTAATTCTGTATCTGTCATTGTCTGTACTGTGTGTGGGTGTGAGATTAATTCTGTATCTGCCAGTGCCTGTTACTGTATGTGAATGTGGGATTAATTCTGTATCTGTCATTGTCTGTTACTGTGTGTGGGTGTGGGATTAATTCTGTATCTGTCAGTTTCAGTTACAGTGTCTGAGTGTGGGATTATTTCAGTGCCTGTCAGTGTCTGTTACTGTGTGTGTGTGGGGGGGATTAATTCTGTATCTGTCAGTGTCTGTTACTGTGTGTGAGTGTGGGACTAATTCTGTATCTCTTAGTGTCTGTTACTGTTGGTGAGTGTGGGATTAATTCTGTATCTGTCAGTGTCTGTTACTGCGTGTGAGTGTGCGATTAATTCTCTATCTGTCAGTGTCTGTTACTGTGTGTGAGTGTGGTATTAATTCTGTGTCTGTCAGTGTCTGTTACTGTGTGTGAGTGTGGGATTAATTCTGTATCTGTCAGTGTCTGTTACTGTGTGTGAGTGCGGGGTTAATTCTGTATCTGTCAGAGACTGCAAGTGTGTGAGTGTGGGATTAATTCTGTACCTGTCAGTGTCTGTTACAGTGTGAGAGTGTGGGATTAATTCTGTATCTGTCAGTGTCTGTTACTGTGTGTGAGTGTGGGATTAATTCTGTATCTGTCAGTGTCTGTTACTGAGTGTGAGTGTGGGATTAATTCTGTATCTGTCAGTGTCTGTTACTGTGTGTGAGTGTGGGATTAATTCTGTATCTGTCAGTGTCTGTTACTGTGTGTGAGTGCGGGGTTAATTCTGTATCTGTCAGAGACTGCAAGTGTGTGGGTGTGGGATTAATTCTGTATCTGTCAGTGTCTGTTACTGTGTGTGAGTGTGGGATTAATTCTGTATCTGTCAGTGTCTGTTACTGCGTGTGAGTGTGGGATTAATTCTGTATCTGTCAGTGTCTGTTACTGTGTGAGAGTGTAGGATTAATTCTGCACCTGACAATGTCTGTTCCTGTGTGTGAGTGTGGGATTAATTCTGTATCTGTCAGTGACTGCAAGTGTGTGAGTGTGGGATTAATTCTGTATCTGTCAGTGTCTGTTACTGTGTGTGAGTGTGGGATTAATTCTGTATCTGTCAGTGTCTGTTACTGTGTGTCAGTGTGGGATTAATTCTGTATCTGTCAGTGTCTGTTACTGTGTGTGAGTGTGGGATTAATTCTGCCTCTGTCAGTTTCTGTTACTGTTTGTGAGTGTGGGATTAATTCTGTATCTGTCAGTGTCTGTTACTGCGTGTGAGTGTGGGATTAATTCTGTATCAATCAGTATCTGTTACTGTGTGTGATTGTGGGATTAATTCCGTATCTGTCAGTGTCTGTTACTGTGTGTGAGTGTGGGATTAATCATGTATCAGTCAGTGTCTGTTACTCTTTTTGAGTGTGCTATTAATTCTCTAACTGTCAGTGTATGTTACTGTGTGTGAGTGTGGGAATAAGTCTGTATCTGTCAGTGTCTGTTACCGTGTGTGATTGTGGGATTAATTCAGTATCTGGCAGTGTCTGTTACGGCGTGTGAGTGTGGGATCAGTTCTGTATCTGTCAGTGTCTGTTACTGTGTGTGAGTGTGGTAATAATTCTGTATCTGTCGGTGTCTGTTACGGCGTGAGAGTGTGAGATTAATTCTGTATCTGTCAGTGTCTGTTACTGTGTGTGAGTGTGGGATTAATTCTGTATCTGTCAGTGTCTGTAAATGTGTGTGATTGTGGGATCAATTTTGCATCTGACATTGTCTGCTACTGTGAGTAAGAGATTAATTCTGTATCTGTCAGTGTCTGCAAGTGTGTGAGTGTTAGATTAATTCGGTATCTGTCAGTGTCAGTTACTGTGTGTGAGTGTGGGATTAAGTCTGTATCTGTCACGTGTCTGTTACTGTTTGCGATTGTGGGATTAATTCTGTATCTGTCAGTGTAGTTAATCTGTTTTAGTGTCGGATAAATTCTCTATCTGTCAGTGTCTGGTACTGTATTTGAGTGTGGGATTAATTCTGTCTCTGTCAGTGTCTGTTACTGTGTGTGAGTGTGGGATTAATTCTGTATCTGTCATTGTCTGTCCTGTGTGTGAGTGTGGGATTAATTCTGTATCTGCCAGTGTCTGTTACTGTGTGTGAGTGTGGGATTAATTCTGTATCTGTCATTGTCTGTTACTGTGTGTGGGTGTGGGATTAATTCTGTATCTGTCAGTTTCAGTTACAGTGTCTGAGTGTGGGATTATTTCAGTGCCTGTCAGTGTCTGTTACTGTGTGTGTGTGTGTGTGTGGGATTAATTCTGCATCTGTCAGTGTCTGTTACTGTGTGTGAGTGTGGGATTAATTCTCTATCTGTCAGTGTCTGTTGCTGTATGTGAGTGTGGGATTACTTCTGTCTCTGTCAGTTTATGGTACTGTGTGTGAGTGTGGGATTAATTCTGTATCTGTCAGTGTCTGTTACTGTATTTGAGTGTGGGATTAATTCTGTATCTGTCAGTGTCTGTTACTGTTCGTGAGTGTGGAATTAATTCTGTATCTGTCAGTGTCTGTTACTGTGTGTGAGTGTGGGAAGAATTCTGTATCTGTCAGTGTCTGTTACTGTATGTAAGTGTGGGATTAAGTCTGATTCTGTCAGTGTCTGTTACTGTGTGTGAGTGTGGCATTAATTCTCTATCTGTCAGTGTCTGTTACGGTGTGTGAGTGTGGGATTAATTCTGTATCAGTCAGTGTCTGTTACTGTGTGTGAGTGTGGGATTAATTCTGTATCTTTCAGTGTCCGTTATTGTGTGTGAGTGTGGGATTAATTCTCTATCTCTCAGTGTCTGTTACTGTGTGTCAGTGTGGGATTAATTCTATATCTGTCAGTGTCTGTTATTGTGTGTGTGTGTGGGATTAATTCTGTATCTGTCAGTGTCTGTTACTGTGTGTGAGTGTGGGACTAATTCTGTATCTCTTAGTGTCTGTTACTGTTCGTGAGTGTGGGATTAATTCTGTATCTGTCAGTGTCTGTTACTGCGTGTGAGTGTGGGATTAATTCTGTATCTGTCAGTGTCTGTTACTGTGTGTGAGTGTAGGATTAATTCTGCACCTGACAATGTCTGTTCCTGTGTGTGAGTGTGGGATTAATTCTGTATCTGTCAGTGACTGCAAGTGTGTGAGTGTGGGATTAATTCTGTATCTGTCAGTGTCTGTTACTGTGTGTGAGTGTGGGATTAATTCTGTATCTGTCAGTGTCTGTTACTGTGTGTCAGTGTGGGATTAATTCTGTATCTGTCAGTGTCTGTTACTGTGTGTGAGTGTGGGATTAATTCTGCCTCTGTCAGTGTCTGTTACTGTTTGTGAGTGTGGGATTAATTCTGTATCTGTCAGTGTCTCTTACTGCGTGTGAGTGTGGGATTAATTCTGTATCAGTCAGTATCTGTTACTGTGTGTGATTGTGGGATTAATTCCGTATCTGTCAGTGTCTGTTACTGTGTGTGAGTGTGGGATTAATCATGTATCAGTCAGTGTTTGTTACTCTATTTGAGTGTGCTATTAATTCTCTAACTGTCAGTGTATGTTACTGTGTGTGAGTGTGGGAATAAGTCTGTATCTGTCAGTGTCTGTTACCGTGTGTGATTGTGGGATTAATTCAGTATCTGGCAGTGTCTGTTACGGCGTGTGAGTGTGGGATCAGTTCTGTATCTGTCAGTGTCTGTTACTGTGTGTGAGTGTGGGATTAATTCTGTATATGTCGGTGTCTGTTACGGTGTGAGAGTGTGAGATTAATTCTGTATCTGTCAGTGTCTGTTACTGTGTGTGAGTGTGGGATTAATTCTGTATCTGTCAGTGTCTGTAAATGTGTGTGATTGTGGGATCAATTTTGTATCTGTCATTGTCTGCTACTGTGAGTAAGGGATTAATTCTGTATCTGTCAGTGTCTGCAAGTGTGTGAGTGTTAGATTAATTCGGTAGCTGTCAGCGTCTGTTACTGTGTGAGAGTGTGGGATTAAGTCTGTATCTGTCACGTGTCTGTTACTGTGTGCGATTGTGGGATTAATTCTGCATCTGTCAGTGTAGTTAATCTGTTTTAGTGTCGGATAAATTCTCTACCTGTCAGTGTCTGGTACTGTATTTGAGTCTGGGATTAGTTCTCTATCTGTCAGTTTCTGGTACTGTGTGTGAGTGTGGGATTAATTCTGTCTCTGTCAGTGTCTGTTACTGTGTGTGAGTGTGGGATTAATTCTGTATCTGTCATTGTCTGCACTGTGTGTGAGTGTGGGATTAATTCTGTTTCTGCCAGTGTCTGTTACTGTGTGTGAGTGTGGGATTAATTCTGTATCTGTCATTGTCTGTTACTGTGTGTGGGTGTGGGATTAATTCTGTATCTGTCAGTTTCAGTTACAGTGTCTGAGTGTGGGATTATTTCAGTGCCTGTCAGTATCTGTTACTGTTTGTGTTTGTGTGTGGGATTAATTCTGTATCTGTCAGTGTCTGTTAATGTGTGAGTGTGGGATTAATTCTCTATCTGTCAGTGTCTGTTGCTGTGTGTGAGTGTGGGATTAATTCTGTCTCTGTCAGTTTATGGTACTGTGTGTGAGTGTGGGATTAATTCTGTATCTGTCAGTGTCTGTTACTGTATTTGAGTGTGGGATTAATTCTGTATCTGTCAGTGTCTGTTACTGTTCGTGAGTGTGGAATTAATTCTGTATCTGTCAGTGTCTGTTACTGTGTGTAAGTGTGGGATTAAGTCTGTATCTGTCAGTGTCTGTTACTGTATGTGAGTGTGGGATTAAGTCTGTATCTGTCAGTGTCTGTTACGGCGTGTGAGTGTGGGATTAATTCTGTATATGTCGGTGTCTGTTACGGTGTGAGTGTGTGAGATTAATTCTGTATCTGTCAGTGTCTGTTACTGTGTGTGAGTGTGGGATTAATTCTGTATCTGTCAGTGTCTGTAAATGTGTGTGATTGTGGGATCAATTTTGTATCTGTCATTTTCTGCTACTGTGACTAAGGGATTAATTCTGTATCTGTCAGTGTCTGCAAGTGTGTGAGTGTCAGATTAATTCGGTATCTGTCAGCGTCTGTTACTGTGTGTGAGTGTGGGATTAAGTCTGTATCTGTCACGTGTCTGTTACTGTGTGCGATTGTGGGATTAATACTGTATCTGTCAGTGTAGTTAATCTGTTTTAGTGTCGGATAAATTCTCTATCTGTCAGTGTCTGGTAAAGTATTTGAGTGTGGGATTAGTTCTCTATCTGTCAGTTTCTGGTACTGTGTGTGAGTGTGGGATTAATTCTGTCTCTGTCAGTGTCTGTTACTGTGTGTGAGTGTGGGATTAATTATGTATCTGTCATTGTCTGTACTGTGTGTGAGTGTGGGATTAATTCTGTATCTGCCAGTGTCTGTTACTGTGTGTGAGTGTGGGATTAATTCTGTATCTGTCATTGTCTGTTACTGTGTGTGGGTGTGGGATTAATTCTGTATCTGTCAGTTTCAGTTACAGTGTCTGAGTGTGGGATTATTTCAGTGCCTGTCAGTGTCTGTTACTGTGTGTGTGTGTGTGTGGGATTATTCCTGTATCTGTCAGTGTCTGTTAATGTGTGAGTGTGGGATTAATTCTCTATCTGTCAGTGTCTGTTGCTGTGTGTGAGTGTGGGATTAATTCTGTCTCTGTCAGTTTATGGTACTGTGTGTGAGTGTGGGATTAATTCTGTATCTGTCAGTGTCTGTTACTGTATTTGAGTGTGGGATTAATTCTGTATCTGTCAGTGTCTGTTACTGTTCGTGAGTGTGGAATTAATTCTGTATCTGTCAGTGTCTGTTACTGTATGTGAGTGTGGGATTAAGTCTGTATCTGTCAGTGTCTGTTACGGCGTGTGAGTGTGGGATCAGTTCTGTATCTGTCAGTGTCTGTTACTGTGTGTGAGTGTGGGAGTAATTCTGTTTCTGTCGGTGTCTGTTACGGTGTGAGAGTGTGAGATTAATTCTGTATCTGTCAGTGTCTGTTACTGTGTGTGAGTGTGGGATTAATTCTGTATCTGTCAGTGTCTGTAAATGTGTGTGATTGTGGGATCAATTTTGTATCTGTCAGTGTCTGTTACTGTGTGTGAGGGATTAATTCTGTATCTGTTAGTGTCTGCAAGTGTGTGATGGTAGATTAATTCGGTATCTGTCAGTGTCAGTTACTGTGTGTGAGTGTGGGATTAAGTCTGTATCTGTCACGTGTCTGTTACTGTGCGCGATTGTGGGATTAACTCTGTATCTGTCAGTGTAGTTAATCTGTATTAGTGTCGGATAAATTCTCTGTCAGTGTCTGGTACTGTATTTGAGTGTGGGATTAGTTCTCTATCTGTCAGTTTCTGGTACTGTGTGTGAGTGTGGGATTAATTCTGTCTCTGTCAGTGTCTGTTACTGTGTGTGAGTGTGGGATTAATTCTGTATCTGTCATTGTCTGTACTGTGTGTGAGTGTGGGATTAATTCTGTATCTGCCAATGTCTGTTACTGTGTGTGAGTTTGGGATTAATTCTGTATCTGTCATTGTCTGTTACTGTGTGTGGGTGTGGGATTAATTCTGTATCTGTCAGTTTCAGTTACAGTGTCTGAGTGTGGGATTATTTCAGTGCCTGTCAGTGCCTGTTACTGTGTGTGTGTGTGTGTGGGATTAATTCTGCATCTGTCAGTGTCTGTTACTGTGTGTGAGTGTGGGATTAATTCTCTATCTGTCAGTGTCTGTTGCTGTGTGTGAGTGTGGGATTAATTCTGTCTCTGTCAGTTTATGGTACTGTGTGTGAGTGTGGGATTAATTCTGTATCTGTCAGTGTCTGTTACTGTATTTGAGTGTGGGATTAATTCTGTATCTGTCAGTGTCTGTTACTGTTCGTGAGTGTGGAATTAATTCTGTATCTGTCAGTGTCTGTTACTGTGTGTAAGTGTGGGATGAATTCTGTTTCTGTCAGTGTCTGTTACTGTATGTGAGTGTGGGATTAAGTCTGATTATGTCAGTGTCTGTTACTGTGTGTGAGTGAGGCATTAATTCTCTATCTGTCAGTGTCTGTTACTGTGTGTGAGTGCGGGATTAATTCTGTATCTGTCATTGTCTGTTACTGTATTTGAGTGTGGGATTAATTCTGGATCTGTCAGTGTATGTTACTGTGTGTGATTGTGGGATTAATTCTGTATCTGTCAGTGTCTGTTAATCCGCGTGATTGCCGGATTAGTTCTCTATCTGTCAGTGTCTGTTACTGTGTGCGAGTGTGTGATTAATTCTGCATCTGTCACTGTCTGTTACCGTGTGTGAGTGTGGGATTAATTCTGACTAGACAGTGTCTGTTACTGTGTGTGAGTGTGGGGTTAGTTCTCTATCTGTCAGTGTCTGTTACTGTGTGTGAGTGTGGGATTAATTCTGTATCAGTCAGTGTCTGTTACTGTGTGTGAGTGTGGGATTAATTCTGTATCTTTCAGTGTCCGTTATTGTGTGTGAGTGTGGGATTAATTCTCTATCTCTCAGTGTCTGTTACTGTGTGTGAGTGTGGGATTAATTCTATATCTGTCAGTGTCTGTTATTGTGTGTGTGTGTGGGATTAATTCTGTATCTGTCAGTGTCTGTTACTGTTCGTGAGTGTGGGATTAATTCTGTATCTGTCAGTGTCTGTTACTGCGTGTGAGTGTGCGATTAATTCTCTATCTGTCAGTGTCTGTTACTGTGTGTGAGTGTGGTATTAATTCTGTGTCTGTCAGTGTCTGTTACTGTGTGTGAGAGTGGGATTAATTCTGTATCTGTCAGTGTCTGTTACTGTGTGTGAGTGCGGGGTTAATTCTGTATCTGTCAGAGACTGCAAGTGTGTGAGTGTGGGATTAATTCTGTATCTGTCAGTGTCTGTTACTGTGTGTGAGTGTGGGATTAATTCTGTATCTGTCAGTGTCTGTTACTGCGTGTAAGTGTGGGATTAATTCTGTATCTGTCAGTGTCTGTTCCTGTGTGTGAGTGTGGGATTAATTCTGTATCTGTCAGTGACTGCAAGTGTGTGAGTGTGGGATTAATTCTGTATCTGTCAGTGTCTGTTACTGTGTGTGAGTGTGGGATTAATTCTGTATCTGTCAGTATCTGTTACTGTGTGTGATTGTGGGATTAATTCCGTATCTGTCAGTGTCTGTTACTGTGTGTGAGTGTGGGATTAATCATGTATCAGTCAGTGTCTGTTACTCTATTTGAGTGTGCTATTAATTCTCTAACTGTCAGTGTGTGTGAGTGTGGGAATAAGTCTGTATCTGTCAGTGTCTGTTACCGTGTGTGATTGTGGGATTAATTCAGTATCTGGCAGTGTCTGTTACGGCGTGTGAGTGTGGGATCAGTTCTGTATCTGTCAGTGTCTGTTACTGTGTGTGAATGTGGGATTAATTCTGTATCTGTCGGTGTCTGTTACGGTGTGAGAGTGTGAGATTAATTCTGTATCTGTCAGTGTCTGTTACTGTGTGTGAGTGTGGGATTAATTCTGTATCTGTCAGTGTCTGTTACTGTGTGTGAGTGTGGGATTAATCATGTATCAGTCAGTGTCTGTTACTCTATTTGAGTGTGCTATTAATTCTCTAACTGTCAGTGTATGTTACTGTGTGTGAGTGTGGGAATAAGTCTGTATCTGTCAGTGTCTGTTACCGTGTGTGATTGTGGGATTAATTCAGTATCTGGCAGTGTCTGTTACGGCGTGTGAGTGTGGGATCAGTTCTGTATCTGTCAGTGTCTGTTACTGTGTGTGAATGTGGGATTAATTCTGTATCTGTCGGTGTCTGTTACGGTGTGAGAGTGTGAGATTAATTCTGTATCTGTCAGTGTCTGTTACTGTGTGTGAGTGTGGGATTAATTCTGTATCTGTCAGTGTCTGTAAATGTGTGTGATTGTGGGATCAATTTTGTATCTGTCATTGTCTGCTACCGTGAGTAAGGGATTAATTCTGTATCTGTCAGTGTCTGCAAGTGTGTGATTGTTAGATTAATTCGGTATCTGTCAGCGTCTGTTACTGTGTGAGAGTGTGGGATTAAGTCTGTATCTGTCACGTGTCTGTTACTGTGTGCGATTGTGGGATTAATTCTGTATCTGTCAGTGTAGTTAATCTGTTTTAGTGTCGGATAAATTCTCTATCTGTCAGTGTCTGGTACTGTATTTGAGTCTGGGATTAGTTCTCTATCTGTCAGTTTCTGGTACTGTGTGTGAGTGTGGGATTAATTCTGTCTCTGTCAGTGTCTCTAACTGTGTGTGAGTGTGGGATTAATTCTGTATCTGTCAGTGTCTGTTACTGTGTGTGAGTGCGGGGTTAATTCTGTATCTGTCAGAGACTGCAAGTGTGTGAGTGTGGAATTAATTCTGTATCTGTCAGTGTCTGTTACTGTGTGTAAGTGTGGGATGAATTCTGTATCTGTCAGTGTCTGTTACTGTATGTGAGTGTGGGATTAAGTCTGATTATGTCAGTGTCTGTTACTGTGTGTGAGTGAGGCATTAATTCTCTATCTGTCAGTGTCTGTTACTGTGTGTGAGTGCGGGATTAATTCTGTATCTGTCATTGTCTGTTACTGTATTTGAGTGTGGGATTAATTCTGGATCTGTCAGTGTATGTTACTGTGTGTGATTGTGGGATTAATTCTGTATCTGTCAGTGTCTGTTAATCCGCGTGATTGCCGGATTAATTCTCTATCTGTCAGTGTCTGGTACTGTATGTGAATGTGGGATTAGTTCTCTATCTGTCAGTTTCTGTTACTGTGTGCGAGTGTGGGATGAATTCTGTATCTGTCAGTGTCTGTTACTGTGTGCGAGTGTGGGATGAATTCTGCATCTGTCACTGTCTGTTACCGTGTGTGAGTGTGGGATTAATTCTGACTAGACAGTGTCTGTTACTGTGTGTGAGTGTGGGGTTAGTTCTCTATCTGTCAGTGTCTGTTACTGTGTGTGAGTGTGGGATTAATTCTGTATCAGTCAGTGTCTGTTACTGTGTGTGAGTGTGGGATTAATTCTGTATCTTTCAGTGTCCGTTATTGTGTGTGAGTGTGGGATTAATTCTCTATCTCTCAGTGTCTGTTACTGTGTGTGAGTGTGGGATTAATTCTATATCTGTCAGTGTCTGTTATTGTGTGTGTGTGTGGGATTAATTCTGTATCTGTCAGTGTCTGTTACTGTTCGTGAGTGTGGGATTAATTCTGTATCTGTCAGTGTCTGTTACTGCGTGTGAGTGTGCGATTAATTCTCTATCTGTCAGTGTCTGTTACTGTGTGTGAGAGTGGGATTAATTCTGTATCTGTCAGTGTCTGTTACTGTGTGTGATTGCGGGGTTAATTCTGTATCTGTCAGAGACTGCAAGTGTGTGAGTGTGGGATTAATTCTGTATCTGTCAGTGTCTGTTACTGTGTGTGAGTGTGGGATTAATTCTGTATCTGTCAGTGTCTGTTACTGCGTGTAAGTGTGGGATTAATTCTGTATCTGTCAGTGACTGCAAGTGTGTGAGTGTGGGATTAATTCTGTATCTGTCAGTATCTGTTACTGTGTGTGATTGTGGGATTAATTCCGTATCTGTCAGTGTCTGTTACTGTGTGTGAGTGTGGGATTAATCATGTATCAGTCAGTGTCTGTTACTCTATTTGAGTGTGCTATTAATTCTCTAACTGTCAGTGTATGTTACTGTGTGTGAGTGTGGGAATAAGTCTGTATCTGTCAGTGTCTGTTACCGTGTGTGATTGTGGGATTAATTCAGTATCTGGCAGTGTCTGTTACGGCGTGTGAGTGTGGGATCAGTTCTGTATCTGTCAGTGTCTGTTACTGTGTGTGAATGTGGGATTAATTCTGTATCTGTCGGTGTCTGTTACGGTGTGAGAGTGTGAGATTAATTCTGTATCTGTCAGTGTCTGTTACTGTGTGTGAGTGTGGGATTAATTCTGTATCTGTCAGTGTCTGTAAATGTGTGTGATTGTGGGATCAATTTTGTATCTGTCATTGTCTGCTACTGTGAGTAAGGGATTAATTCTGTATCTGTCAGTGTCTGCAAGTGTGTGATTGTTAGATTAATTCGGTATCTGTCAGCGTCTGTTACTGTGTGAGAGTGTGGGATTAAGTCTGTATCTGTCACGTGTCTGTTACTGTGTGCGATTGTGGGATTAATTCTGTATCTGTCAGTGTAGTTAATCTGTTTTAGTGTCGGATAAATTCTCTATCTGTCAGTGTCTGGTACTGTATTTGAGTGTGGGATTAGTTCTCCATCTGTCAGTTTCTGGTACTGTGTGTGAGTGTGGGATTAATTCTGTCTCTGTCAGTGTCTCTAACTGTGTGTGAGTGTGGGATTAATTCTGTATCTGTCAGTGTCTGTTACTGTGTGTGAGTGCGGGGTTAATTCTGTATCTGTCAGAGACTGCAAGTTTGTGAGTGTGGGATTAATTCTGTATCTGTCAGTGTCTGTTACTGTGTGTGAGTGTGGGATTAATTCTGTATCTGTCAGTGTCTGTTACTGTGTGTGAGTGTGGGATTAATTCTGTATCTGTCAGTGTCTGTTACTGCGTGTGAGTGTGGGATTAATTCTGTATCTGTCAGTGTCTGTTACTGTGTGTGAGTGTGGGATTAATTCTATATCTGTCAGTTTCTGTTATTGCGTTTGAGTGTGGGATTAATTCTCTATCTGTCAGTGTCTGTTATTTTGCGTGAGTTTGGGATGAATTCTCTATCTGACAGAGTCTGTTGTTGTGTGTGAGTGTGGGATTAATTCTGTCTCTGTCAGTGTTATTTATTGTGTGTGAGTGTGGGATTAATTCTGTATCTGTCAGTGTCTGTTACTGCGTGTGATTGTGGGATTAATTCTGTATCTGTCAGTGTCTGTTACTGTGTGTGAGTGTGGGATTAATTCTGTATATCTCAGTGTCTGTTACTGTGTGTGAGTGTGGGATTTATTCTGTATCTGTCAGTGTCTGTTACTGTATGTGAGTGTGGGTTTAATTCTGTCTCTGTCAGTGTCTGTTATTGTGTGTGAGTGTGGGATTAATTCTGTATCTGTCAGTGTCTGTTACTGTGTGTGAGTGTGGGATAAATTCTGTATCAGTCAGTGTCTGTTACTGTGTGTGAGTGTGGGATTAATTCTGTATCTGTCAGTGGCTGTTATTGTGTGTGAGTGTGGGATTAATTCTCTACCTGTCAATGTCTGTTACTGTGTGTGAGTGTGGGGTTAATTCTGTATCTGTCAGTGTATCTTACTGTGTGTGAGTGTGGGATTAATTCTCCATCTGTCAGTGTCTGTTACTGTGTGTGAGTGTGGGGTTAGTTCTGTATCTGTCTGTGTCTGTTACTGTGTGTGAGTGTGGGATTAATTCTCTACCTGTCAGTGTCTGTTATCGTTTGTGAGTGTGGGATTAATTCTGTATCTGTCGGTGTCTGTTACTGTGTGTGAGTGTGGGTATAATTCTGTCTCTGTCAGTGTCTGTTACTGTGTGTGAGTTTGGGGTTAGTTCTCTATCTGTCAGTGTCTGTTACTGTGTGTGAGTGTGGGATTAATTCTCAATCTGTCAGTTTCTGTTACTGTGTGTGAGTTTGGATTTAGTTCTCTATCTGTCATTCTCTCGTCCAGTATGTGGTTTGGTTCTAATTCTGCAGCTGTCATAATCTGTTACTGTGTGTGAGTGTGAAATTAGTTCTGGATCTCTCTCTGGTATTTTCTGTGAGTAGAATTCATTCTATATTCACTCTGCTCTTCCATAGTATATTAGTGTGTGTTTCAATCTGTGTCTGCCACTCTGTGGGAATCCGGATTCATTCTGTATCTGACTGTCTCTGCTATCGTATCTTTGTGTGAGAGAAACTGATTCTGGATCTCTCAGTCCCTGGTGCAGTTTGTAAGTTTGAGATTCATTCTCTCTCTGGCACTCTGATTCAAGATGAATGAGAGATTAATTCTGTATCATACACTGTCTGATCCTGTATGGTTATTTGTATTTTACTTGCATCTGTCAGTCTCTGGTATTATATACATGTGTGGGATTAATATTGTTACTGTCAGTTTCTGTTACAGTATGTGAGCATGGAATGTATTCTATATTTGACAGTCTCTGCTACTCTGTATGGTTGTAGGATTCAATCTATATCTGTTGGCCGATGGTACTCTGTGTCTATGTGTGTGTGTGTGTGTGGTAGAAACTATATTTCATGCCAATGTCTCCCTTACTGTATGTGAAGGTGGGTTTCATTCTCTATCTCTCTGTCACTGGTACTGTTTAAGTGTATTGGATATTCTCTACCTGTATCAGTTTGTGCTAAAGTATGAATGAGTGATTAATGCTGTTTGTGTCATTCTCTGTTACAATGTATAAGTTTGAGTGTAATTCCTTATTTCTCAGAGTCTGATATTGTTTGTGAATGTGGGATTCAATCAGGATTTGTCAGTCTCTGTTGTTTGATGTCAGTGTGTGCTATCTTCTTTATCTTTAACTTTCTGGTACTGCATCTGAATGTGGGTGTGTGTGTGTTTGGGTGTGAGTGTGTTCAGTGAGAGTGAGAGATAGTGATAGAGAGGAATTCATTCTCTGTCAGAATCTGGTATTGTGTACAAGTGGGATTAATTCTGTATTTTTCATTGTCTCGCACTGTATGTGAATGTGTGGCCCGTTTTGCCGCTCTCAGTAGTGTGTGAGTGTGGCATTCTGTCTGTACCTATCAGTCTGGGGTACTGTTTGAAAGAGGGATCTGTCATTCCCTGCTACTGTGTGCAAGCATGTGATTCATTCTGTATTTGTCTGTTTGTGGTACTGTCTGGGACTGTGAGATATAGTCAGTATCTGTCAGTCTCTTGTATGTTTGTTCATCTGATGTTCATTTGTCATATGCATTTCATTTGCATCTCACTTCTGGTCTCTGAAATAATATATTTAACATTAATACCTTAATCTACAGTGATGGAATTGACACTGTATCTTTCAGTTTGAAATGGGATGTAATGTGTAGCTCTGGGCTGAAAACAATTGATACTGTATCTTGCAGCTGTATAATGTGGATGAATGCTGAACTGTGATCAAAGTTGTCCCTCAGGGTATCACTATTTTACAGCATCACTCAATCTGATACTGCACAGAATTTTGTTCTTGCATCTAAGCTGGGTGTGAGGTTACACTATTGGGATGAATGTTGTTTAAACTGATACTGCAGGTTAAGTGGGTGACATTTTAATTTGTGTCCTGGAGCATCTTCCTGGTATGAATTCGATACCTTTCAATCGGGTACATGTGTCAGATCTATCTAATATTTAATTTGTAGCTCAGGCTGCACAGAGTCTATTTCAAAATTTGCTGACAGCGCCAATCTTGGATGTGAGGCAAACAGTGAGGATGATATGAACTGCCTGTAACAGGACATAGACAGGCTAGTAGAATGGGCAGAGAGGTGGTAGATGGAATTTAATACTGACAAGTGTGAGGTGATGCATTTTGGCAGAAGGAATAAGGAGAGGCAATATATAAGTATTGGCACAGTTCTAAAGAGTTTGCAGGAATAGAGTGTCCTGAGGGTGCAAGTGCATAGATCTTTGTAACTGGCAGGACATACTGACAGATTGGATAGTAAAGCATATGGGATCTTGGGCTTGATAAACAGAGGCATTGAGTACAAAGGCAGGGAGGTTATGCTGAACCTTTATAAAGCTCTGGTTGGACCCCAACTGGAGTAGTGTGTCTAGTTCTGGTCACCATACCTCAGCATGGATGGGAGGGTCCTTGAGAGGGTGCAGAGGAGATTTACCAGAATGGTTCCAGGGATGGAGGATTTTAGTCACAAGGTTAGGTTGGAAATTCTGGGCTTGTTTTCCTCAGAACAAAGGAGATTGAGGGGAGATTTAACAGAAGTGTCCAAGATTTTAACAGGCAAGCTGGAAAGGGAAAAACTGTTGCCATTAACAAATGATACAAGGACTAGTTTACACAGATTGAATGTTTTTGACCAGAGATTCAGGGGGAATATGAGGAAACACTGTTATACACAGGGGGTGATAATGACCTGGAACTCACTGCCCACAAGGGAGGTGGAAGTGGAGACAATCACTGACTTCAGTCGGATGTTGAATGGTCACCTGAGAGAAATAGACGTGCAGGGCTACGGGGATCGAGCAGGGGAGTGGGACTGACTGTATTCTTTTGTGGAGAGTAAACATGGAATCAATGGGCCGAATAGCCTCCTCTGTGCTGTAAATGACACTGTGACTTTATTTAAATCTGGTAGTTGACCTGGGATTCATGTCTCTCCATGTCAGCATTACTGAATTGGTTTGAACTGGATACAATGTCTGTCTCCCCTGCTCTATTTACCTTGTTGAGATTGAAAATGTCTGTCTGGATCCTGGGATCAGTGTGAGATTGATTCCTTCTGGTGTCCCTGACAGTGGAACTGGTGAGCTGTCTGTGCCTTTACACTCTAGGAATGATCACGTACCTACTGTGTGTTAGAAGGAGCTGGGCTGCACGGTTCCTTGGTCCTGGGAAACATCACATCTATTCTGGTTCCTGTACAATGGAGAAGTATTCCTTGTAAGACAAGAACAGGTGAGAGTTAGAACTTTACAGTTTCATCATTGTCATTTCCACAGTGGGAACCCGGTGATACAAAGTGTCAGTGTTGGACAGCACTGCAGTACAGCAGCACAGTTTTGTTCCCCCTTATCCTGTCCACAGCACAAAAACATAAGAACTAGGAACAGGAGTAGGCCATTCAGCCCATCAAGCCCTCTCCACCATTCAATGAGATCATGGTTGATCTACTTCAACACCAGAACCCTGCACTATTCCTTTAACCCTTGATGTTTTTAGTATATAGCAATGTATCGATCTCCATCTTGAACATACTCAATGACTGAGCATCTACAGCCCTCTGGGTAGAGAATTCCAAAGATTCACCAGCCTCTGAGTGAAGAAATTCCTCCTCATCTCAGTCCTAAATGGCCTGCTCCTTATTGTGAGGCTGTGTCCCCTGGTTATAAATCCTCAGTCCGGGGAAACAGCCTTCCTCCATCTGCCCTATCGAGCCCTGTAAGAATTTTGTATGTTTGAATGAGATCACCTCTCATTCTTCTAAAATCCAGAGAGTAAAGGCCCAGTCTGTTTAATCTTCCCTCATAAGGTAATCCCTTCATCCCAGGAATTAGTTTGGTGAACCTTCATGGCACACCCTCTATGACAAGTATATCTTTTTATAGGTAAGAGACAAAAACTGCACACAATACTGCAGGTACAGTCTCACCAAGTCTCTATTTCATTGCAGCAAGACATCTTTACTCCTATACTCATCTTCTGTCAGATCATTAGTCTACAGTACTGCAGATTCCCAGTGCTGTCTGATCATTAGTCTACAGTACTGCAGATTCCCAGTGCTGTCTGATCATTAGTCTACAGTACTGCAGATTCCCAGTGCTGTCTGATCAATAGTCTACAGTATTGCAGATTCCCGGTGCTGTCTGATCATTAGTCGACAGTACTGCAGATTCCCAGTGCTGTCTGATCAATAGTCTACAGTACTGCAGATTCCCAGTGCTGTCTGATCAATAGTCTACAGTACTGCAGATTCCCAGTGCTGTCTGATCATTAGTCCACAGGACTGCAGATTCCCACTGCTGTCTGATCAATAGTCTACAGTACTGCAGATTCCTAGTGCTGTCTGATCAATAGTCTACAGTACTGCAGATTCCCGGTGCTGTCTGAACATTAGTCGACAGTACTGCAGGTTCCCAGTGCTGTCTGATCATTAGTCTACAGTACTGCAGATTCCCGGTGCTGTCTGAACATGAGTCGACAGTACTGCAGATTCCCAGTGCTGTCTGAACATGAGTCGACAGTACTGCAGATTCCCAGTGCTGTCTGATCATTAGTCCACAGGACTGCAGATTCCCAGTGCTGTCTGATCATTAGTCTGCAGTACTGCAGATTCCCGGTGCTGTCTGATCATTAGTCTACAGTACTGCAGTTTCCCGGTGCTGTCTGATCATTAGTCTACAGCACTACAGATTCCCGGTGCTGTCTGATCACTAGTCTACAGTACTGCAGATTCCCGGTGCTGTCTGATCATTAGTCTACAGTACTGCAGATTCCCGGTGCTGTCTGATCATTAGACTACAGTACTGCAGATTCACAGTGCTGTCTGATCATTAGTCTACAGTACTGCAGATTCCCGGTGCTGCGTTGATCATTAGTCTACAGTACTGCAGATTCCCGGTGCTGTCTGATCACTAGTCTACAGTACTGCAGATTCCCGGTGCTGTTTGATCATTAGTCTACAGTACTGCAGATTCCCGGTGCTCTCTGATCATTAGTCTACAGTACTGCATATCTACAATACTGTTTGATTGAAGACTTCTGGTTGATCAGCATACACATAATGGCCAGCACCTCAAATAGCCTACAAAACAAAACAAAACATATATGTTAATGTTGACAAAGTATGTTGAACAATTTCGATCATTAACATTTGATACAATTTTATATAAAGCTTCCTATCACTTTTTTATCAAATAAAAAAATTCTTAGCCTCGATTATTTGATGTCATGGGTGAATGTCAGCCCTCCAAAGCTTTCAGATTGTCCATCTATCCTTTGAGATCTTTGTAAGTTTTTGTAGTACTGCCAGATAAACAATTAGCAAGTGCTGCTTGTTCATTGCTTTTACACACTGGACTGCCCTGTTCCTCAAAAAATTACAGTTCAGTCTTAGAAGAGATAAAACATCCCAGAAACCCTGATGTTAACAAAGAATAGTACAGCACAGGAACAGGCTATTCGGCCCTCCAAGCCAGACATCTTGATGCCTGCTGAAACTAACACCTTCTGCACTTCTGGGGCCCATATCCCTCTATTCCCATCCTATTCATATATTTGTCAAGATGGCTCTTAAACGTCGCTATCTTATCTGCTTCCACCACCTCCCCTGGCAGCAAGTTCCAGGCACTCACCAACCTCTGTGTAAAATACTTGCCCCGCACATCCCCTCTAAACTTTGCCCCTCGCACCTTAAACCTATGTCCCCTAGTAACTGACTCTTCCACCCTGGGAAAAAGTTTCTGACTATCCACTCTGTCCATGCGCTCATTACTTTGTAAACCTCTATCATGTTGCCCCTCCACCTCCGTCGTTCCAGTGAAATCAATCCGAGTTTTTCCAACCTCTCCTCATAGCTGATGCCCTCCAGACCGGGCAACATCCTGGTAAACCTCCTGTGTACCCTCTTCAAAGCCTCCACGTCCTTCTGGTAGTGGCAACCAGAATTGCACGCAATATTCTAAGTGGGTCCTAACTAAGTTTCTGTACAGCTGCAACATGACTTGCCAATTTGTATACGCTATGCCCCGACCGATGACGCCAATCATGCCGTATGCCTTCTTGAATATATTATCCACCTGCGTTGCCTCTTTCAGTGACCTGTGGACCTGTACGCCCAGATCTCTCTGCCTGCCAATACTCCTAAGGGTTCTGCCATTTACTGTATACCTCCCACCTGCATTAGACCTTCCAAAATGCATTACCTCACATTTGTCTGGATTAAACTCCATCTGCCATTTCTCCGCCCAAGTCTCCAACCGATTGATATCCTGTTGTAACCTCTGACAATCCTCATCATTATCCGTAACTCCACCAACATTTCTGTCGTCCGCAAACTTACTAATCAGACCAGCTACATTTTCCTCCAAATCATTTATATATACTACAAACAGCAAAGGTCCCAGCTCTGATCCCTGAGGAACAGCTCTAGTCACATCCCTCCATTCAGAAAAACACCCATCCACTGTTACCCTCTGTCTTCTGTGACTGAGCCAGTTCTGTATCCATCTTGCCAGCTCACCTCTGATCCCGTGTGACTTCACCTTTTGCACCAGTCTGCCATGCGGGACCTTGTCAAAGGCTTTACTAAAATCCATATAGACAACATCCACTGCCCTTCCCTCATCAATCATCTTCGTCACCTCCTCAAAAAAGTAAATCAAATTAGTAAGACACGACCTCCCCTTCACAAAACCATGCTGTCTCTCGCTAATAAGTTTGTTTGCTTCCAACTGGGATTAAATACTGTCCCGAAGAATCCTTTCCAATAGTTTCCCTACCACTGACGTCAGCCTCACCGGACTAGAATTTCCTGGATTATCCTTGCCACCCTTCTTAAACAAAGGAACAACATTGGCTATTCTCCAGTCCTCTGGGACCTCACCTGTAGCCAATGAGGATGCAAATATTTCTGTCAAGGCCCCAGCAATTTCTTCCCTTGCATCCCTCAGAATTCTAGGGTAGACCCCTTCAGTCCCTGGGGACCTATCTAACTTAATGCTGTGCAAGTATTAAAATGCAAAACAAATAATCTAATCGTGATCAAATACAGTTATGTATTTATTGAACATCTTTCTTCCAACTCCTTGAGTACATAAAATTAAAGATCCCAACTCGAGGAACCAAAATAAGTTTTTGTTGATAACTTAAAAATACACACAGTATTTATCTTTTCTGTCAGAAATATCAGCCTGTCTCTTCTGAGACTTTCAAACAACTTCTTGACTCCCTCCTGATTTTTACGCAGTCTTCTCATGAGATTATCCATTTTCTCTCCACAAAGAAAGACTTGCTCTTTTCCAGCACCTTTCACAATCTCAGGACGTCCCAAACCACATTCCACCCAATGAAGATCTTTGTGAATTGTCGTCACTGTTGTACAGTAGGAAACACAGCAGCCATTGCCCACAGCAAGTTCCCACAAACAGCACTTTGATAATAACCAGATAGAACAGAAACAAATTGTGTCAAACCATAGTTTAGTTTAGTTTAGAGATACAGCACCGAAACAGGCCCTTCGGCCCACCTAGTCTGTGCCGACCATCAACCACCCATTTATAATAATCCCATATCCCGACCACCTACCGAGAGAAGGGGCAATTTATAATGGCCAATTAAACAAACAACCTGCATGTCTTTGGCCTGTGGGAAGAAACCGGAGCACCCGGAGGAAACCCAAGCAGACACAGGGAGAACTTGCAAACTCCACACAGACAGTACCCAGAATTGAACCCGGGTCGCTGGAGCTGTGAGGCTGCGGAGCTAACCACAGCGCCACTGTGCCGCCCAAATAAATTAAAATAGATTAAAAAGAAAACTAATAGCCTACTCCAATGAGGCACCCAATCAGCAGTGAGGTGAACACTGGATTTAGTAGTCTCAGTTACAGACATAACAGGTCAGTCTTCCCATTCACAGAGATAGCAAGTAAGTAGTCTCAGTTACAGACAGAGCAAGTAAGTAGTCTCAGTTGCAGACAGAGCAAGTAAGTAGTCTCAGTTACAGACATAACAGGTCAGTCGTCCCATTCACAGAGATAGCAAGTAAGTAGTCTCAGTTACAGACAGAGCAAGTAAGTAGTCTCAGTTTCAGACATAGCAAGTAAGTAGTCTCAGATACAGACAGAGCAAGTAAGTAGTCTCAGTTACAGATTTAGCAAGTAAGTAGTCTCAGTTACAGACAGAGCAAGTAAGTAGTCTCAGTTTCAGACATTGCAAGTAAGTAGTCTCAGTTACAGATGGAGCAAGTAAGTAGTCTCAGTTACAGCCAAAGCAAGTAAGTAGTCTCAGTTACGGACACAGCAAGTCAGTAGCCTCAGATACAGAGATAGCAAGTAAGTAGTCTCAGTCACAGACAGAGCAAGTAAGTAGTCTCAGTTACAGACACAGCAAAAAAAACAAAAGGTCTTATAAATGGTCATGTAAAAAAAGAATAGAGTCAACAGTGGAAGGCTGAAGGACAGTCCTCCACTGGTTGATTGTCCTTCCAGCTACGCTGAAGTTCCTCTCCCTGATGCTACAGCTCGCCGGAATGCAAAGTATACTTCTAGCCAGCCTGGTCAATTTGGGGTATGTAACACTGTGTTCTTTCCACCAGCCCATCAGATCACGTTGGTTTTCCATCGCCTACACAGCAGGTCTCTGTGCTGTGTACTGCTGCACTTCATCATTTGTGTCTATCTCTTCATGAACATTCTCCCATTCTGCAAATGCTGTCACTGCTTTTTTGGCAGCTGTAGTTTCATTATCAACCATTGTCGTTTCCTTCACCGGGACTTCTGTTTTAATGTTATTGATAAGTCTGCGCACTTCAGAATAAACTTCTTCCCTATCATGGCTGGATAACATTCGTAGCTGATTAAATTTAGGCCAGAGAAATGTTGCTATCATGTGCTCGTCATTTATTTTAACTTTCTTCAGAAGCCACTGTCTGTTCCGTTCCCTGACAACTGCTTGCATTGGAGTATCTGAAGAATGTGGCATACAGAGACGTTTAAGTTTCTAAAACCACGGAATTACCAGGTTCAATGTAGGATATTGGTCTCCCTCGAGTTCCCTCTGAGCTTCATAAAATGGTCGGAGGAAATCCACCAAAAACTGCAAGACATCAGGGGTGATATTTTACAGCCTGGAGCTTTCCCCACGCTGTTCCAGTTTCTCGAGTAGCTCATGATAAATATCCTGCATTGAATTCAGTGTCAGATACACAGTACTGTACCTCATTTCTTCCATTGGATTTAAAGTTTTAGACAACTGTGCAGCAAGACCAGACTATTTAATATATTTCACCAAGTCTTTGGCATGATGTATAGTTTCTACAACATCCAAAGCTTCAGAAGCTAATTCCTTTGGATCAAGTGAATGTTGAAGGACCGTGTTATATACATGGCCCTGACAATCCAGACGTTGATGTGGTCTAAGAGAAAACACTATGTTCGTGCCTTGATCTGTCACCCATACTAGTTTATGTAAATTTGCTGGGTCGAATCCAAATGTATTCACGAGCAGATTTAAAATCTCCTGCCTGATGTTTCCGCCAGTTTTGACGTCCTCCAGTGGAAACATTGCTGTTGTTAAAACTTTGACATTAAGTTTAAAATCTGCTGTGATGTCATGACAAGTTATAGACATATAATGGATTTTATTGTAGTCGCCCTTCCACATGTCAGTTGTCATTCCCATATTCACATCCTTCAGTATGTCAGCAATCTGAGAAATTAGTTCTTTTCTCTTTTCTTTGACCACATCACGACACCTTCTTGAAACTGTACTTGGATTTGGTAACACACTTGATGCTGATACTTGACCATATGTTGCACCCACATTGATAAGCTCTTGTGCTAGCTCAACAAACCCTTCACCAGAGACAGTTTGGAAAGATCGAATATCTTTGCAACAGAAACTCACGCATTTGCCTATAATTTCTGATTTCTTGTGAGTGGGTAAGTTTTTTTTTCTCTTGTCCGTACAAAGTAAGTTAAGTCTGACCGCCTTGGCCCTGCTGTGGTTCGAGTACATCCTTTTACAGTGTGCCGCTGCAAAGATGAATTTCCTGTCTTTTTGCTGTGATTTTTTAGTAGAAGTTTGCAAGATTTACATTGTACAAATCCACTTGAACTTTTACTATTGCGGAAAACAACAACATTGAAATGTTCCCACACAGAAGATTTACGTTTTCCGGCTACAGGACTTTCCACTGCTAAACATTCTCCAGTAGACAGCATTTGTTTTACATCCGTAGTGTACAGTAATGTAAAATCACCTTTGGACACATGTAGTCGGGTCTAGTCGTGTTTGGGTCAGGCAGCCAGGCTTCATGTCATATTTCTACTTCCAAGTCCTATTGTTGAAGGGAAAACAAGCAGACACTGTTTAAAATGTGTCCTTAAACTTCTCACCTAGTCTTTAAAAACCCGCCGCATCGTTATAGTGCAGCCATTTTTTTCTGCTGTTCACTGTCCAATCACAATGAACAGAGAGACTATGGATCTGAACCAGGAACATTCATTACAGTTGGGAGACAGAAAGCAGCAATGATTTTCAATAGAGCCTTCTTCTCATTCTGTCTCTCTCACCCTGTCCAGACACTGCCTGAGAAATACCTCTCTCTTTCCCCCAACTCACTCCATGTCCCAGGACCAGTACCTGCTAAAGGCCTGCTAACAGACCCGAACCCGACAGGACTTGACGACATGTGTCGGGTTTGGGTCGGTCACTCTTCTGGGTCGAGCTCTTGGGCTCGGGTCGGACAAACACAGTATTAATTGGACTTGAAAGGTTGTTTAAAAAGATGAAGATTGGAGCCGCGAAGCCAGTGATTGTTTGGTCATGAGTTAAACTGAAACCCATGGAGTTGTGTCCAGCCAGGTTGTGCCAAACTGTACCAGTATCTGTATTGCTTAAACTAAACACAGCAATTGCCAGAAGGCTCAGTAAATATCAATATAAATTACCTAGACTCCTGCTTTACAGGTTGAAATAATTGCTGCAAGTTTATCCAGTGAGCAGCTGAAATGCAAAGAGTGATTAATTATTACAAAATGATGATAAAATATACAGTATTTGTATTAAAACATATAACCTGTTCACTGTCAGGACTCTAGTCTACAGACACACACAGTACCTGACCGAACAACAGCGGACCCGAGCCCGACCCGACCATCCCTTCACTTCCCTTCCTGACACTCAACCTGCAAGACGCTACACCGCATGCGTGATGATGGCAAAGTGACGGCACCGGCTCACTGCGCAGACTCAGTTCCGACCCGGACTCCCAGCTCCGGTCAGTTTTTTTAAATTTCAATACTGACCAGCAGAGACTGACCGAGTGTGTTCGACCCGACCCGAACTGGACCCGAGCCCGAAAGCCGGAGCCGCAAGCTGGGCCCGAGCCGAGGCGGACACATGTGCTCGGGTCCCGATCGGGTTGGATTCGGGTATCCAGGCCTCTGGTGCACATTCCACACAGTCCCCGACTCCCGCTGAACTTCCCCGCTATTCAATGTTAATCTCTGAACACATCTGCAGACTCGCTCCCAAACCTGATGTTGCTGCAGGAAGCAGATGTTGTTTGTTCACTTACCCCGGGACCCGGATGTCTCCATTCGCAGCTGATTTAAACAATCTTCCGCTCACTCACTGAATGACGCTCAGAGACAGTGTTGGGGGAAGGGGAGCGGATGCGCTTTTCCCATCATTATGACGTCATCAGTGGGCGGAGCTACACCGCGCGTACGCAGATCGCTGCAACAGAATTCAATGGGAACTTTCCCCATTCCACCCTCATCAATGTGTGAACAATGAAACTGAACAAGGGGTGAGGGTGGAGGGAGGGTGGGGAGGGGTGGAGGGAATCTATAACCTCGAAAGCCAGGAGCTGATCCCATTTAGATGTTCAAATTGCCGTCTCTCCCTGCAGGGTGTTTGTTATTATTGAGACCCTCCTCTCAAAACAATCGGACAGAAACATTGGAGGAAGGAGGGAGTCGTTGTGTTTGCTGGGACCTTGTAGAATTCATTTCAGCCAGCAATGGTTTGTCTAACCGGAGTGAAACCAACGGTCAATGTGAGTAATACCGAATGGCGATCTTCATCGTTTCATTCTAAACAAGAGACACGGAGCTGCCGCGATTACACCGGGCACACAAACACAGTGACAATGGAGCCCGTCCCAGAGTTTCATCTCCCGGTTGTTAAATGTCCTCATGTGCACAGTCTTTGCTGTGAATTTTCAGGGCTCAGTTGCCGATGTCTCGGGCTCTGTCCCTTAAACACACGGAACCATGAGATCCTCACACTCCATTTTGAAAGATTTATGGACAGGAATTTTTCCAGCCTTTGATCCAGTCGATCATAACCTGCTGTTCAAACATAGTATTGTTCAAACAATTAATGTGAAATTCTGTTCACTATCGGGCCTTGAACTCGGTTTGAGCAGACCAACCACTGAAAGATTCAGCATCTTTCCAGATATAGCAGCCAGAGCTGGATAAAGGGACTCAGGGTTTAATCTTGCACACACACAACAGAAGGAGTGACAGTCACACAGGAATGGGAACTGGTCTCGTTTCTGTCGCCTACTCACCCAGCAGGTAGAGTTAGAAACTGATTAAACATCCAACACACTGCAATTCTGTCCTGGAGAAATACAGAGGCTCTTCCATTCCATCCTTCCCTCCCGTACACTCGGCAGATTGACAGCACAAGGCCTTTCAGGTATCATTTCCGTGACCAAGAGTTTCACTCCGTTGATATTAAACAGAGACTATCAGATGTTTATCCTTCATCCTGGAAATACTCGGACTCACTCTTGCACTTCTACCACAATGTTTTGGACAATTGAGGAGCCGCCCCTGCACCCGCTCTCCTGCCTCATTCAGACAACCTTCCAGTCTCAGCCTCACACACCTTACCAATAATTTGCTTTTGATCAATATGACTCAAAGATTGTTTGCAGCGCCAATCACTTAAATAATAATGGCAGTGATTTGTACAAATATCCCATATCCTCGACATCACCATAATTCCAACCAGACAGAATAGTGAGAGTACAGGTAGAAAAACAAAACATGTTTCTAAAAGAGTATAAGAAAATATTAATGAGTAGCAACCAAGAGAAACAAAAATAATTTATAAGTAAAGAAAAATGTAAAATGATAGTGCAAGAAATTGCGGAGCTTTTCGGGATAAAGAAATGAAATCTCCTTGTGTTGGAAAAGGTAATGAATGAGAGCGTTATATGTCTGTTCACAAAAGCAAGGATGAAGTTAATGTCTCGGTAGAGGAGAGGTACAGAGGTATTGGGTAGAATGAAAATAGACAGAAAGGAGGTTCTCAACAGATTGGTATCACTTTAAGTTAATGAGTCCAGATAGAAAGCATCTCAGATTGCTGAGGGAGATAACAGAAGTCCTGACGACAATGTTTGGATATTGAAGTAGTTCCAGTCGACTGAAACAGTGCAAATGTTACACTCCTGTTCCAGAAATGGGAAGGAAAAAGCTGGTGACTGCAGACCAATTAATTTTATCATCAGTGGTCGAAAACAATTGGAGACAAGTGTCAAGGATCAAATGAACTTCAACTTGAAGAATGATGAGTTAATAAGGGACAAGCAGTACCGATTTACTAAGGACAAATCATGTGCAAATAACCTGATTGAGTTCTTGGGGTTGACTTTGCTGAAGATAGTGCTGTAGATATTGGATATCTGATTTTTGAAAGGCATTCGATCAAGTAGTCCATAACAGAGTTACACAGAAATTAGAAGTTCATGTTAAATATTGATACTGGTATGCTGAGATGGTAGTTGGCTAAAGGATCGGAGACAGAGTGTAGTAGTGAACTGATGTTTTTTTAATGTGAAGAAGTATGCAGCAGGGTGACACAGAAATCTTTATTAACAACATTGCTTTTATAGAGACCATAATTTGGAAGTTTGAGGAGGACAAAATACATAGCAATGTATGTGAATAGTAAAGAGCTGTAAGTTTCAGGTAGATGTTACCTGTACAGAGGTGAGACAGAGAATACCCAACCCGTCTCACCTTGAGATTCTTGGCCAAGATGGACCTACAAGGTTCTGTGATCAAGTCAGAGAGTTTATTTGGCTTAACTAAGATGCACAAAGTTAATCCGTAACAACAACAATAAGTATACAGTAACACTCAGGACTGGTTCTTGCTTCTGAGCTTGCTGGGACATGGACTTCTCTCCTTCTTCTTCTCTTGCTGTGTTGACCATAGTGTATCTTCTCCTTCTAAGTGTGCCAACAATGTTCTGTTCACACCTTGCTAAGTGAACCGATGACATCCCATATCACCCTTTATTTTACGCTTCTCGGTGTACTGGGATCTGACCATATTAGGTTCTGAATTGTTGCGGGTATCCTAATTGGTTCAATCTACACACTTTACAGATGCTTCCTGTGTCTTTCACTTTTAGCAAGGATCCTTGTGTTCCCAGGTTCTAGTCTCTCTCATAAGGGGAAACATCCTCTCAGTATCCACCCGGCCAAGTGCTCTCAAGATCTTATGCATTTCAATAAGATCACTTCTCATTCTTCTTAATTCTAATGGCTACAGGCCAACCTGTCCAGCCATTTCCCAGAAAATAACTCCTTCATCCGAGCAATCAGTCGAGTGAATCTTCTCTGAACTGCTTCCAATGCAATTTATTTGTTTTCATCAGTAAGGAGACCAAAACTGTACACATTATTACGGATGCAGTCTCACCAATACCCTGGACAACTGTAGCAAATCTTCCTAACTTTAATAGTCCAATCTCCTTGCAATAACTGACATCATTCCATTTGCCTTCCTAAACTCATGCTGTACGTGCCAACCAACTTTTTTGTGATTCATGTACCAGGATACCCAACTCTGTCGCGTTGTTTTACTGTATGTTTCTGTTCCGTGTTGATTCAGTGCGTCATGAATTAAACGGTTGCATTTGATAATGTATTCGTGAAGGCCGATTCAAACCGAGTTGGAAGACAGATGGGGGATCTCAGCCGATATAAATGAAGCTACAAAAAGTCAGATTTCATAATTCTTCCGGCCAAATTAGTTTCTTTTAATCTTTGCCTTGATTGCTAATCGGAAATTGGCGGGCTTTTTGAAATTGATTAAATTTCAGTTACAGTTCAACCAATCAGGGCCCAGCATTTGCCGCCGCCCTTTTCCTACCCAGAGCTGGTTGCAAACTTGACTGATGGACGGGGCTGCATCCAATCACAACACGAGGGCGGTCCCTCTATTGTCTTAAATAGACAGTCCCTGAGCAGTCTCAACATTTACAGTGTCTTTGTTCCACATCTTCTACCATAATGGCCAGAACCAAGCAGACAGCGCGCAAATCGACCGGAGGGAAAGCTCCCCGCAAGCAGCTGGCTACCAAAGCGGCCCGCAAGAGCGCTCCAGCCACGGGTGGAGTGAAGAAGCCTCACCGTTACAAACCCGGCACTGTGGCTCTGCGGGAGATCCGCCGCTACCAGAAATCCACCGAGCTGCTCATCCGCAAACTGCCCTTCCAGCGCCTGGTGCGGGAGATCGCGCAGGACTTCAAGACAGACCTGCGCTTCCAGAGCTCGGCCGTCATGGCCCTGCAGGAGGCCAGCGAGGCTTACCTGGTGGGGCTCTTTGAGGACACCAACCTGTGCGCCATCCACGCCAAGCGAGTCACCATCATGCCCAAAGACATCCAGCTGGCCCGCCGTATCCGCGGGGAGCGCGCCTAAACTCACCCTGCCCCGAACTGAGTTTGGCATCAAATAACACAACGGCTCTTTTAACAGCCACCAAACCGGCAAAACAAAGAGCTGCGATCACCTGTTGTCAGAGAACTGTGGTCTGGAGCAGGTCATTTTATTAGAGAGCCGATCATTGTGTAAAAGCTTTCGTTTGTATAAACGGTAGATATGCTAAAATGACTGACAAATATTGCAAGAGGCGAGCAGTTAAATGCCCGAATCCAGTACTGAGAAGGCTGAGGGAAGATCTGATTAAAATGTACAACATTTTGGCGGGACTGGAGAGAGTGGAGGTGAAGAGTCTTAGCAGAGAGGTCAGTGACTATGGGGCATATGTTTAAAGAGATAGGTATAAAAATTAGAGGGAAAACGAGAATTTTATTTTCACCCAGAGGGTGATGGGCGTCTGGAACTCACTGCCTGAAATGATAGTTGAGGCAGAGACCACCAACTCATTCAAAAGGAATCTGGATATGCATCTCAAGTGCTGTAATCTGCAGGGCGACGAACTGAATGCTGGAAGGTGGGATTAGAATAGGTGGGTCGTATTTCGGCCGGCACCAACAAGATGGGGCAAGTGCCCTCTTTCTATGCCAATACAAAGCAGCGCTAGCATTATAAAATTGCCTTCTCAGACAGCAAGCAGCCCTTTAACAGATAAAGTGGGTGGCTCTGAAAAGAGACTTTGGGTTCGCAGATTTAAGTCAGGCAGCTTCACTTGCTCTTGGTGCTCAAGCGATGGATTTCTTGGGCAGCAGCACAGCCTGGATATTAGGCAGCACCCCGCCCTGAGCGATGGGCACCCCTCCCAGCAGCCTGTCGAGCTCCTCGTCGTTGCGGACGGCCAGCTGGAGGTGTCTGGGGATGATGCGGGTCTTCTTGTTGTCCTGCGCCGCGTTGCCGGCCAGCTCGAGGATTTCAGCTGTCAGATACTCGAGCACAGCAGCCAGATGGACCGGGGGTCCGGCACCCACACGCTCAGCATAGTTCCCCTTTTTAAGGAACCTGTGAACACGGCCCACCGGGAACTGCAGTCCAGCCCGGGAGGAGCGAGACTTGGCCTTGGACCGAGCTTTACGACCGGTCTTCCCTCTTCCAGACATTTCCACAATCTGACAAACACTTTCAGGAAGAATGCTGAGAACCGCCCACAATCGTCCCATTTATACCTTCGGGAGGAATGGTGTCGGGGGCACTGGGGATTGGTCACTCTGCACTGGGTGTCATTGTGCTCGTCATGTGACCAATCAGAGAACTGCTTAATTCACCAATCCGGAGACGCCAAGGAGATGAGGGCGGAAAATAACGGCGCGAAATTGTCAGACTGCAAACGATTTCTCAAATTTGAAAAGCCCGCCAATATATTTGTAAAACACCGAGTGGCTACAATATAGATCATCACATTTTTAGGTAACTTGGTTTTACCGCAAATATTTTTTATTCATATTGTATTTTTCTGCATTTGATAACAAGTTACAGATTCGCTTTCACATTCCGCCATCTATTCGGGTTTACTCTCTATCCTTTTTGAAACATTGTATAACCAGCGGACAGAAAGCCTCTTTCACAGCATTCTGTAACCATTTCAGCTCAATGTTCCTAATGATACCGCATCACTGACTATAGATTGATCCCTATTGGTGAGAGACAACAGCGGAGTGTATAATCTTAGTGTCAGGTGTCAAAGAGTGAGACTGAGGTTCCCACACCACCGGGGTTTCTCGATAATGTGCTGATTACTTATTGAGGACAAATTTGATCTCGGGATATGAGTGACTGAGAAATGATGCCTGTGCGTTACATCAGATTTTATTGTCGAAATACAGCAGAGGGGCCGAATATGAACGCGTCCGTGAACAAACCTCACAAATGGTCAGTAATTAATGATCGGGACATTATTAAGTAGAGACAGGAAGATCGCACGGGCAGTGAAACTGCATTAACCAGAATCTGTGGGATTAAAACAGAGATCACAAAGGCAGTTAGAAAATACTTGCTAAAAATATCAAAACAAATTGATATTATAGAGATAATGTTGTAGCTTTTTGAGAGACGTTGTGGGTGGCTCTTAAAGTTCGAAACTGGCATTTTATACACATCCCCAGAGCTCTATGTTAATGAAGGATGGGGTGAAAACCATGTTCGTAATTGGCTGGTTTACAATGAAGTCAATTCTTGAGATTCTGTATTTATCTGATTGGGTATCTAAAGTAACCAATCAAATTTAGTGTTCGGCGAAGCCAAAACATTCGCCGCAGTCATCTCAGTCCATTGCTCTTGCCTGTCACCTATCCACCGATATCCCTGACTTTCTCAATCCCTCTGTTACTGTCTCTTCAACTGTTTCAGTTTTGTTGGCACCAGCCCGTCACCTTTTTCATTCTGCATGGATCATTCCTCCGCACTTCAGCTTACTCACAGAAGACAAGGTGGCCGAGTGATTAAAACGATGAACTGCTAATCTGTTGCACTCTGCATGCGTGGGTTTCAATTCCATACTCCTTGTTTCTGAATGTTTAAAATAAGAGCACCGGCTTCGTGTTCCATTCGAGTGTGCTGCTTCTTTTTAAAGAAGGCATACGGATGTGTAAAATAAACACAGTGACGGTGTTGTAGTGGAGTATTGCATCCAGTTCTGGTTATTTGAGGGTACAGAGGAGATTTATCAGAATGTGTGAAGTCGGTAGAGATGGGTTTGTTCTGCATTGAATCAACAACATTGAAACAGTTGAAGAGACAGTAGCAGAGGGAGTCAGAAAGTCGGGGATATTGGTGGATAGGTGACAGGCAAGATCAGTGGACGAGCTTACTGAAGGGAGATTTACAACAAGTGTGAAACATCATGACAAGTGAGACAAGGATAAACAGTTCCCATTAGCTCATTGTACAAGGACATAGTGACAGAAATTGCGGATTTTGGGCAGGAGATTTGGGGCGAACACGGAGTGAGTGGTTTTGCACTCACTTCCCACAAGGGTGTTGGAAGTAGAGACAGTCAATTACTTCAAGAGATTATTGACACAGCAGTTGAAGGAATTAAACTTGCAGTGCGACAGGGATCGAGCGGTGGAGTGAGTGTGACTGGATTGCACTCTGGAGAGCTGTCATGGACTCAATGGGCCAAATAGCCCCCTTCTGTGCTGTAAATAACTCTATGTTTACTATTAGTTTCAGACTGAAAACTGATCAGTTTAAAGGCTATTTCAAATCTAAAGTTATTCAAAAAAAAAGATAAATTTCCGGGAGACGTACATGGATGATGAGAATCATTTTATAAATTGCATTGACTTGTTGAGTTTTAAAACTGTTTTTTTTTTTTGTATTTTGTCTGTGTTTAGCTTGCACTCTGTCCCCGTCAGTTCCTGGTCTGTGAGTGTGAGTTTACCTTATATTATTTCATTCTCTGTTATCTGAGTGTGGGTTCAATCTTTACCCAGAGCACCGTTTGTGAACTGAACTTTACCTATCTCCCTTTTTATTATTATTTAACAAAGATCTGCACACTCTTGTTTCTGACTGTGAACTCATTTATTAGTTTAAAGGACATGTCTTCTTTAACATAAATTTCATTGAAAGAAAATTGAAGTTCAGCATTGTGGGAGATGCACATGGATGATGAGAGTCTTTTGTAAGTTTTAATTTGGAAATCACATTGATCATTTTTAAGTTATAAAATGAAGCTTCATGATACCAGAATTGAGGTCTGACCCGCAGTAGAGAACTCAGGTCAACTGCTTGGAAAGCAGATATTCTCAGCACTATACCACCATCACTATGTGAGTTTAACGTATGTAAATGAGTACATTATTCTGTATCATTTATTTTCTGTTATGTGACTATGTCTGGTTCCAGTTCATCATGTCAGCTTCTGGTACTCTGTATGAGGTGGGATTAATGTGGTGTATGTCAGTTTCTGGTACAGCCTGTGAGTGTGAATATATTTCTGTATCCATCAGTCTCTCAAACTGAATGTGAGTGTGGATTAATTCATTTATCATCCGTCTCCACAACTGACAGTGAGAATGTGATTCATTCAGTATCTCTCTGTTTCTGGTATTGTTTGTGAATGTGTTGCTTATTCTGTGTTTTTCTGTGACTGGTAGAGTTTGTGAGTGTGGCATTCATTCTGTACCTGTTAGGAAATATTATTGAATGGCATTGTGGACTCAGTGTTTTTTAGGCACTCCTACACTATGTGATTCAGATTTGTACTGTGTCCGTCTGTTTCACGTCATGTAATTGAGTGTGGGATGCATTATATAGCTGTCAGTATCTGGCTGTGACAGATAGATAGATAGATAGACAGACAGACAGATAGACAGATAGATAGATAGATAGATAGATAGATAGATAGATAGATAGATAGATAGATAGATAGATAGATAGATAGATAGATAGATAGATAAGTAGACAGACAGATAGATAGATAGATAGATAGATAGATAGATAGATAGATAGATAGATAGATAGATAGATAGACAGACAGATAGACATTTGATCTACAAGGCAGTAAAGGGTTATTGGGACGGCCGGGAAAGTGAAGTTAAACAGAATCAGATCAGCCATGATCATATTAAATGGCAGAGTAGAGTGGGGAGGCCAAATGGCCTACTCTTGGTCATATTTGTTATGTTCTTAAGCTCTTCTCTTACTTGACATGATTGTGGGCCACATTCTGTATCTTTAAATCCCTGGTCCTGTGTGTCAATGTAGGTTCATTCTGAATTTGGCAGTCTCTGGTACAGAATGTGTGTTTGGAATTAATTCCTTATGTATCTGTCTCTGGGGGAGTGTGCAAGTGTGAGATTAATTCTGTATCAGCCAGCATCCGTACTGTGTATGCATGTTGGACTCATTCAGTATATGTAAGTAAGGGGTACTGTGTCTGTATATGTGATTCATTTTCCATCCAATAGGCTCTGGTACCCTGTTTCAGTGTCGGATTCAATTTGCATCTATGTGTCTCTGTGTTGTATGTGTCTCTGTGATCCTACTGTATCCTGTACTTAATATGTACCTCAAGCATTCTGTTGGCTACTGTTTCATATTTTTGTGTATCAATATTTGTCCCTTGTGTTTAATTTAAAATATGGATTAACTATTTCATCGCGGCCTGTTTTATTCAATTCTTGTACATGAGTTGTGAATTGGTATCCAATTCATAGCTCTTCCAAATTAACTGTGAGTGTTAATCTTTCAATCTGATACATGACCTGGTATGTACAGTCAAATTTCTCTGTATTGTAAAAAAATTGAATGAATACTGTATGTTTCTGTCTGACCCATAGTGAAATGTTTGGAATTGTTTGTAATGTGTAACTCAGTTAAAATTGTGGGGGACATATTGGGACTTATTTTCCAGCTTTCAATCAGGTAAATTTTGCCTGTTCTAGTTAAGATATCTTATTTGAAATATAGTCAAATTGACAGAGTGTATTTAAATCTGATAATGAGTGTGTTTTTAGACTGGGTTTGATGTATCTACCAGTCAGCTGCAGTGAAAGAGAAACAACTTCAATCTCTCCTGCTCTGCTTGACTGTTGGACTGAAAATGTGTCTCTTGATCTTGGGATCAGTGTGGGTCTGACTACTTCTTTTGTCTGTTGCAGTAGAAAAGATCAGCTGGCTGTGTCACTGTGCTTTGTGAGTGACACTGTATCTACCTACTGTGTGTTGGAACAAGCTGGCTGCTCTTTTCCTTGTGTCCAGGAGTCAGGGCTTTCATTCTGGTTCCTTCAAATGTTTGCCTGCAGGAAGAAAAAGTAATTCTTAGACTTGAAGAAAGGTCAGTGACAAGAATCACAGAATCATTACAGTGCAGAAGGAGGCCATTTGGCCCATCGTGTTTGCATCGGTTCTCTGAAAGAGCAACTCCCTCAATTCCATTCCCCTGCCTTCTCTATATGACCCTGCAAATTCTTCCCTTTCATACAACTGTCTAATTCCCTTTTGAATACTTCAGTCAAACCTGCCTCCACCAAATTCTCAGGCAGTGCATTCCAGACCCTAACCACTCGCTGCATGAAAACGTTTTTCCTCATGTACCTTTTGCTACTCTTATCAAATACTTTAAATTTTTGCCCTCTCGTTCTCGATCCTCTCATGAGTAGGAATTGTTACTCTCTATCTACTCTACCCAGACCCCTCATGATTTTGAATACCTCTATCAGATCACCTCTCAGTCTTCCCTTCCCCAAGTCAAACAGTCCTAACTTCTCCAATCTATCTTCATAACTGAAATTTCTCATCCCTGGAACCATACTTGCAAAGTTTCTCTGTACTCTCTCTGATGCCCTCAGGACTTTCCTCATGTGAGGTGCCCAGAATTGGACATAACACTCCAGCTGAAGCTCAATTGGTGTCTTACAGAAGTTCAACATAACTTCCTTGCTCTTGTACTTTATTCCACTATGAATGAAGCCTCGGATGCTGTATGTTTTATTAAACACATTCTTAACCTGTCCTGACACTTTCAATGATTTATGCACAGACACACCTCAGTCCCTTTGCTCCTGCACCCCCTTTAGAATTGTACCTTTGATTCTATATAACTCCTCCATGTTCTTACTACCAAAATGAATCACCTCACATTTCTTTGCATTGAACTTCATCTGCCACCGGTCTGTCCATTCCACCAACTTGTCTATGTCCTTTTGAAGTTCTGCACTATCCACCTCACATTTCACAATGCTTCCAAGTTTCGTATCATCTGCAATCTTTGAAATTGTGCACCAAGGTCTCGGAGATTAACCTATATCAGGAAAAGCAAGGGTCCAAACACTGATCCCTGGGAAACTCCATCACAAGCTTCTTCCAGCCAAAAAACATCCATTAACCACTGATCTTTGTTTCCTGTCACTCGGGCAATTTCGTATCTCGTTGCGACCGTCCATTTTATTGCACGAACTACATGTTTGCTCACAAGTCTGTTGTGTGGCACTGTATCAAACGCCTTTTGAAAGTCCATGTACACCACATCAACAGCATTGCCCTCATCAACCGTCTTTGTTACCTCCTCAAAAGACTTCAGCAAATTGCTTAAATATGATTTTCCCTGAAGAAATCCCTGCTGCTTTTCCTTAATTAACTCACATTTGGCGTCATAGAGTTCTACAGCACATAAATAGGACCTTCGGCCCATCACGTACATGCCGGCCATCAAGTACCTAAGTATTCTAATCCCATTTTCCAGCACTTGGCCAGTATCCCTGTATGCTATGGCAGTTCAAATTTCATCCAAATACTTCTTTAATGTTGTGAGGGTTTCTGCCTCTACCATCTCTTCAGACAGTGTGATCTACATTTCAACCATCTTCTGGGTGAAAATATTTTTCCTCAAAGCCCCTCTAAACCTCCTGTTCCTTACCTTAAATCTATGTCCCCTGATTATTGACATCTCTGCTCAGGGGGAAAAAATCTATCCTATCTATGCTCCTCTTAATTTTGGTTCCCTCAATCAGGTCCCTCCTCAGCCTTTTCTGCTTTAATAGTCCCTGTGACTATTGATTTTGCCCCTAATAATTTTTTCTCGACCTTTTCCCAACACTGAATTTAAACTAACAGGCCTGTAGTTGATTGGTTTATATTTGCACCCTTTTTTGAACAAGCGTGTAACCTTTGCAATTCGGTAGTCCTTTAGTACCACCCCCGAGTCTAAGGAAGAGTGAAAAATTATGGCCAGATCCTCTGTGATTTCCACCCTCACTTCCCTCAGTTTCCTTAGATGCATCTCATCTGGCTCTGGTGCTTTATCCACTTTAGGTACAGACAGACTATCTAATATTTCTTCTTTATCAATTTTAAAACCCTTTCATATCTGACTTATCTGCTCTTTCAACATGACCAAGGAAGAAGATGCAGCCCAGCCAAAGACAGATGCAAAGTATTCCTTTAATGCCTCATCTATGCCCTCTGCCTCCATGTGTAAATCCACGTTCTGGTCCCTAATCGGCCGCACTCCACCTTTTCCCACCTTTTTACTATTTATATGCTTATAGAAAACGTTGGGATTTCCTTTAATGCTCGCTGGCAATCTCATTTCATGTTCTCTCATTGCTTCTCCTATTTTTTTTTTCCCTTCCCCTCTAGACCTTCTATATTCAGCCTGGTTCATACTAATATTTCCTACCTTGCATCTCTGAGAAGCACACTTTTTCTTCTTTATCTTAATCTCTACTTCTTTTGCCATCCAATGAGTTCTGGATTTGTTTGTTTTAATTTTCCGCTTCAAGGGAACATTCATCGACTGTGCCTGAACTATCTCTTCTTTGAAGGTAACCCAATGTTCATCTACCTGTTTTACTGCCAGCTTTTGACTCCAATTTATTCACCCCAGCTCCATCCTTACCCCGTTGAAGTTGACTTTCCCCCAGTTAATTATTCCTACCTTGGACTGCTCTTTGTCCTTTTCCATAGTCAACATAAACCGTATGATACAATGATCACTATCCCTTAAATGTACTCCTCATGATACTTGATCCACTTGGTCCACCTCATTCCGAAGAACCAGGTCCAACAGTGCCTCCTTTATCGTTGGACTAGCAACATACTGTTGTAGAAAATTTTCCTGAACATACTCTCGGAAATCTTGCCCCACACTGCCCTTTACACTACTATTATCCCAGTCTATGTTTGGATAATTAAACTCTCCCATTATAACTACCCTACAATTTTTGCACCGTGCTGTAATTTCCTTGCAAATTTGTTTTTCCATGTCCTACCCACTAGCTGGTGGCCTATAGACAACACCGAGCAATATATCTGCAGCTTTTTTGTTCCTTCGCTCGAGCTAAATTGATTCTGTCCTCGACCCCTCTGGGACATCCTTTTTCTCCAGCACTGAAATACTCTCCTTAATCAAAACTGACACCCCTCCCCCTTTATTCCCGTTCATGTTTTCCCTGAACACCTTGTATCCAGGAATATTTAACACCCAGTCCTGTCCTTCTTTGAGCGAGGTCTCTGTTGGAGCCTATTTTTCATCTTATTTCCACATGACAATCTCCGCCTGTACCTCACCAGTCTTATTAACCACACTCCGTGTGTTCACATACATGTACCCTGAGACAGACTGCATTACTTTCTCCCTTATTCTGACCCCACCTGATAGCCTTTTATTCCCTACTGTTGTGTTATCAGTCTCGCCCAGTGTTCTGTACATCTCGGTATCCCTCTCTAATACCTGAGGCTGGTTCCCACACCCCTGACAATTAAATGACATAATACAAAAGTGATCAATGCAATCTTTTCAATAATCATCATTATGAACAATCGGAAACGGAAAACCAGCAACTTAAACAGTGTCTGTCTCCTGCAGCACTCTGCTTCTGCTTCCCACCTGTTTGCAGCGGTTGTGCAACGGTTTGTCACATTCAGAAACAAGCTATGCCCCTCACCGCTCCATGAAGCGGACTTCCCGATGAAGTAGTGACGTCTCCCTTCCCCCCTGCTCACTCCATGTTCCGAGACCAGTTTCTGCTCCACAGTGCACATTGCAAACAGACCCCGTCTCCAGCTGAACTTCCCCGCTGTTCAATGCTAATCTCTGAGCACATCGACACAAGCTCCCAAACCTGGTGTTGCTGCAGCAAGCAGATGCTGTTTGTTCACTGACCCCAGGAACCAGATGTTTCCTTTCGCCGCTGATCTAAACAATCTTCCGCTCAATCGGTGAATGGAGCTCACAGGCAGAGCTGGGGGAGGGCTGCGCATGCCGTCTTCGCCTCATGATGACGTCATAGTGGGCTGCGTTACATCGCGCGTGCGCAGATCTCTGCAACAATTCAGCTTCAAAATTCAATGGGAACTTTGGTCACTGACCCGAAACGTTAACTCTGCTTCTCTTTCCACAAATGCTGCCAGACCTACTGAGTGGTTCCAGCATTTCTTGTTTTCATTTCAGATTTCCAGCATCTGCAGTATTTTGCTTTTATTTGAGGGAACTTAGCCCATTTCACACACATCAATGTCTGAACAATGAAACTGAACATGGGATCTGGGTGGAGGGAGGGTGGGGAGGGGTGGAGGGAATCTATAACCTAGAAAGCCGGGAGCTGATCCCATTTAGATGTTCAAATTGCCGTCTGTCCCTGCAGGGTGGTTGTTATTATTGAGACCCTCCTCTCAAAAAAATCGGACAGAAACATGGGAGGAAGGAGGGAGTCAGTGTGTTTGGTGGGACCTTGTAGAATTAATTTCAGTCAGCAAAGGTTTCTCTAACCGGAGTGAAACACGCGGTCAATGTGAGTAATACCGAATGGCGATCTTCATCGTTTCATTCCAAACAAGAGAGACACGGAGCTGCCGCGATTATACCGGACACACAAACACAGTGACAATAGAGCCCAACTGAGAGTTTCAGCTCCCGGTTGTTAAATGTCTTCATGTACACAGTCTTTGCTGTGAATCTCTGGGGTTAGTTGCCGATGCAAAGCCCTGCATCCCTGAAACACTCGGAAGCAGGAGATCCTCACAGTCCATTTTGAAAGATTTATGGACAGGAATTTATCCAAACTTTGGCTGAGTCGATCATAACCTGCTGTTCAATCATAGTATTATTCAAAGAATTAATGAGACATTCTGTTCACTACTCGGGTCCTGAACTCGGTTTGAGCAGATCAAAAAGTGAAAGGTTCAGCATTTTTCCAGATATAACAGACAGAGCTGGATAGAGGGACTCAGGGTTAATCCTGCACACACAGGGCAGTTTGTGTGACAGTCACACAGGGACGGGAAATGGTCTCGATTCCGTTGCCTACTCACCCAACAAGGACAGTTCGGGACTGACTAAACATCCAACTCACTATAATTCAGTATTGGAGAAAGACAGAGGCTTGTCCACTTCATCTTTCCTTACTGTATCTGGGACATCATGTAAGGGAAAGTGTTCCAATGCCTCTCACTCTCAGACAGCAACTGACATGTGTTCAGACAGTCAGTGTTAGTCTTTCACTTACCATGAATAGGCGCCTCTCCAAGAACCTGTAAATCCAATATCCCGAAGCAGCTGTTCTACTCAGAACTTGGTCATGGTAGGAGAACCCCAGGAGGACAGTGGAAACACTTCAGAATTGTCCTCAAATCATCCCTCATTTGGGAAGACATTGTAATCTTCAGCGATATTTGTCAGGAACATGCAAAGGCGAACTCGACGCAGCGAAGGCAGCGAAGGCAGCACCCACACCTCCGATGCAGTGATTTACCTGACCCTTCCAGCACCACCTGTCCCCGATGTGACAGAGTCTGCAGATCATGCATTGGACTTATCAGCCATTTCATAACCCATCAAACTGGAGTGGAAAGAAGTCATCCCTGATAGTGAGGGACTGTCTGAGGTGGAAGAGAATAAATAGGCCAATATAATGATCAGTAATAATAATGAACTGGATAGGGAGGAGATCGAGAGTAGGGAGATAGAATAAGGAGGGGAAGTGGCCTGTGACGTTTATATAATGGAACACATTGACAGAGATCCTGTCCTATTTGGGTAAAGACTTATTCAAGATAGAAAAATGTAAACTACTCTCTCGCTGACATAGTGTACCAGAGACAACCTCTCTATTATTTCCAAACTCAAAACTGGACCAGATTATGAACAAATACGGTATTTCACACTGAACCACTTTTACCTGTTGGACTCTCTGCAGATTCGCAGGACAAGGCCATTCAGATATATTTTCAGTCACTAAGAGATTCATTCTGATGACATGAAGCAGAGACTAGCAAATGTTTAACTTTCATCCCTCAAACACTCGAACTCACTTTTAGATTTCTACGAGATCCGTTTGGCCAGGTTAGGAGCCGCCCACTCACTCCTTCCTCCGCTTTATTCCGACCATCTTCCAGTCTCACTGTCACACACGTTAACATTAATTTGCTTTTGAACAATATAATTCAAAGGTTGTTTGCAGCGCCAATCATTGAAATAATGATGACAGTGATTTGTACAAAACATCCCATATCCACCCTATCACCATGATTGCAACCAGACAGAATAGCGAGAGTGCAGGTGGGAAGCGAAACCAGTTTAGAAGAGACAGTATGAGAAAATATTAAAGGGTAAAACCAAAGGAAATCAAAAATCATTTATAAACAAACAAAAATTCAAATGACAGTGCAAAAAATTGTGCTTTGTTTATGGGTAAAGAAAGAAACGCTCATGTGATGGGAAAGGTAATGAAATGGTGTAATAATATAAAAGCAAAATACTGCAGATGCTGGAAATCTGAAGTAAAAAAAAGAAATGCTGGAACCACTCAGCAGGTCTGGCAGCATCTGTGGAAAGAGAAGCAGAGTTAACGTTCCGATGAAGGGTCACTGACCCGAAACATTTACTCTGCTTCTCTTTCCACAGATGCTGCAAGACCTGCTGAGTGGTTCCAGCATTTCTTGTTTTTGTTCATGAAATGGTGTGTTATATGCATGTACACAAAAGAAAGGGGTGAAGTTAATATCCCGATATAGGAGGGGTGCAGAGTTATTGGATAGGATGAAAATGTTCTGGATAGGTTGACATCTCTTTAAGTTAATAAGTCCAGAAAGGAAGTATCCCATATTACTGAGGGACATACCAGAAGCTCTGAGAAAAATCCTTGAATATGGAAGATGTGCCAGGTGACAGAAGGATTCCACTCCTGTTCTGGAAAGGAGAAATAAAAATCTGGTAACAAAGACCATTATTTTTGACATCAGTGGTGAATTAATAAAGGACAACCAGTACGGATTTGCTGAGGGCAAATCATGTGCAACTAACATGATTGAATTCTTGTGGTTGAAGTTACTGAAGGTAGTACAGTAATTATTGGATATATGCTCTTCCAAAGGCATTCGATCAAGTAGTGAATAACAGACTTACATGGAGAATAGAAATTCATGTAAAAAATTGACACTGGCATCCTGAGATGGTAGTTGGTTAAAGGATAGGAGTTCATTGCAGCAGCTTTTTCGGGAGCAGAGTGTGAGCGAGTGAGCAGCTGGGAAGGACAGTTTGAAAGTAAATTTAATTTCCTTTTGTTTTTCGGCGGAGGACAGGGGGCTGCTGGGTAAGTAAAACACTATATATTTGGGCGGTTTAAAATAACTTTCCTTTCATTGCAGCAGCTTTTTCGGGAGCAGAGTGTGAGCGAGTGAGCAGCTGGGAAGGTCAGTTCGAAAGTAAATTTAATTTCCTTTTGTTTTTCGGCGGAGGCCAGGGGGCTGCTGGGTAAGTAAAACACTATATATTTGGGCGATTTCTGAACCCGAGACACCACACTTGTCGTGTCTCCCACCCGCCCTCCTCCTCTAACCAAAAAAAAAGGACTCGGTGGGGTGTTTATAAGGTAAGACTTTTTCGATTTCTCTGGTAAAAACTTTTCGTTCCTTTTTCATTTAACTAAGTTAAGCTTAAGATTAAAAATGGCAGGAGATCTCAGACCCGTGTCATGCTCCTCTTGCTCAATGTGGGAGCTCAGGGACATGGCTGATGTCCCTGACTCCTTCACGTGCAGGAAGTGTGTCCAACTGCAGCTCTTGTTAGACCGCATGACGGCTCTCGAGCTGCGGATGGACTCACTTTGGAGCATGCGCGATGCTGAGGAGGTCGTGGATAGCACGTTTAGTGAATTGGTCACACCGCAGATTAGGATTGCTGAGGGAGAAAGGGAATGGGTGACCAAAAGGCAGAGAAAGAGCAGGAAGGCAGCGCAGGAGTCCCCTGCGGTCATCTCCCTCCAAAACAAGTATACCGTTTTGGATACTGTTGAGGGAGATGGCTTACCAGGGGAAGGCAGCAGTAGCCAGGTCCATGGCACCGTGGCTGGCTCTGCTGTTCAGAAGGGCGGGAAAAAGAGTGGAAGGGCTATAGTCGTAGGGGATTCGATTGTAAGGGGAGTAGATAGGCGGTTCTGTGGTCGAAAACGAGGCTCCCGAATGGTATGTTGCCTCCCAGGTGCACGGGTCAGGGATGTCTCAGATCGGCTGCAGAACATTCTAAAGGGGGAGGGTGAACAGCCAGTTGTCATTGTGCACATAGGCACTAATGATATAGGTAAAAAACGGGATGATGTCCTACAAGCAGAGTTTAGGGAGTTAGGAGCCAAGTTAAAAAGTAGGACCTCAGAGGTAGTAATCTCAGGATTACTACCAGTGCCACGTGATAGTCAGAGTAAAAATGAAAGAATTTTCAGGATGAATGCGTGGCTTGAGAGATGGTGCAGGAAGGAGGGGTTCAGATTTTTGGGACATTGGGACCGGTTCTGGGGGAGGTGGGACTATTACAAATTGGACGGTCTACACCTGGGCCGGACTGGAACCAATGTCCTTGGAGGTGCTTTTGCTAACGCTGTTGGAGAGGGTTTAAACTAATGTGGCAGGGGGATGGGAACCAATTGAGGTCAGTTGACAGTAAGGAGGTAGTAACAAAAGCCTGTAAGGAACTAGATAATGAAGTCAGTGTGACTAAGGGGAAGAGCAGGCAGGGAGCAGATGATGAATATAAAGGGACTGGTGGTCTGAGGTGCATTTGTTTTAATGCAAGAAGTGTAGTAGGTAAGGCAGATGAACTTAGGACTTGGATTAGTACCTGGGAGTATGATGTTATTGCTATTACTGAGACTTGGTTGAGGGAAGGGCATGATTGGCAACTAAATATCCCAGGATATCGATGCTTCAGGCGGGATAGAGAGGGAGGTAAAAGGGGTGGAGGAGTTGCATTACTGGTCAAAGAGGATATCACAGCTGTGCTGAAGGAGGGCACTATGGAGGACTCGAGCAGTGAGGCAATATGGACAGAACTCAGAAATAGGAAGAGTGCGGTAACAATGTTGGGGCTGCACTTCAGGCCTCCCAACAGCGAGCGTGAGATAGAGGTACAAATATGTAAACAGATTATGGAAAGATGTAGGAGCAACAGGGTGGTGGTGATAGGAGATTTTAATTTTCCCAACATTGACTGGGATTCGCTTAGTGTTAGAGGTCCATATGGAGCAGAATTTGTAAGGAGCATCCAGGAGGGTTTTCTAGAGCAGTATGTAAATATCTCCAACTCGGGAAGGGGCCATACTGGACCTGGTGTTGGGGAATGAGCCCGGCCAGGTTGCTGAAGTTTCAGTAGGGGACTACTTTGGGAATAGTGATCACAATTCCGTAAGCTTTAAAATACTCATGGACAAAGACGAGAGTGGTCCTAAAGGAAGAATGCTAAATTGGGGGAAGGCCAACTATACCAAAATTCGGCAGGAGCTGGGAAATGTAGATTGGGAGCAGCTGTTTGAAGGTAAATCCACATGTGATATGTGGGAGGCTTTTAAAGAGAGGTTGATTAGCGTGGAGGAGAGACATGTTCCTGTGAAAATGAGGGATAGAAATGGAAAGATTAGGGAACCATGGATGACAGGTGAAATTGTGAGACTAGCTAAGAGGAAAAAGGAAGCATACATAAGGTCTAGGCGGCTGATGAAAGACGAAGCTTTGAAAGAATATCGGGAATGTAGGACCAATCTGAAACGAGGAATTAAGAGGGCTAAAAGGGGTCATGAAATATCTTTAGCAAACAGGGTTAAGGAAAATCCCAAAGCCTTTTATTCATATATAAGGAGAAAGAGGGTAACTAGAGAAAGGATTGGCCCACTAAAGGACAAAGGAGGAATGTTATGCTTGGACTCAGAGAAAATGGGTGAGATTCTAAACGAGTACTTTGCATCGGTATTCACCGAGGAGAGGGACATGACGGATGTTGAGGTTAGGAACAGATGTTTGATTACTCTAGGTCAAGTCGGCATAAGGAGGGAGGAAGTGTTGGGTATTCTAAAGGGCATTAAGGTGGACAAGTCCCCAGGTCCGGATGGGATCTATCCCAGGTTACTGAGGGAAGCGAGAGAGGAAATAGCTGGGGCCTTAACAGATATCTTTGCAGCATCCTTAAACACGGGTGAGGTCCCGGAGGACTGGAGAATTGCTAATGTTGTCCCCTTGTTTAAGAAGGGTAGCAGGGATAATCCAGGTAATTATAGACCAGTGAGCCTGACGTCAGTGGCAGGGAAGCTGCTGGAGAAGATACTGAGGGATAGGATCTATTCCCATTTGGAAGAAAATGGGCTCATCAGTGATAGGCAACATGGTTTTGTGCAGGGAAGGTCATGTCTTACCAACTTAATAGAATTCTTTGAGGAAGTGACAAAGTTGATTGATGAGGGAAGGGCTGTCGATGTCATATACATGGACTTCAGTAAGGCGTTTGATAAGGTTCCCCATGGCAGGCTGATGGAGAAAGTGAAGGCGCTTGGGGTCCAAGGTGTACTAGCTAGATGGATAAAGAACTGGCTGGGCAACAGGAGACAGAGAGTAGCAGTAGAAGGGAGTTTCTCAAAATGGAGACGTGTGACCAGTGGTGTTCCACAGGGATCCGTGCTGGGACCACTGTTGTTTGTGATATACATTAATGATTTGGAGGAAAGTATAGGTGGACTGATTAGCAAGTTTGCAGACGACACTAAAATTGGTGGAGTAGCAGATAGTGAAGGGGACTGTCAGAGAATACAGCAGAATATAGATAGATTGGAGAGTTGGGCAGAGAAATGGCAGATGGAGTTCAATCAGGGCAAATGCGAGGTGATGCATTTTGGAAGATCCAATTCAAGTGTGAACTATACAGTAAATGGAAAAGTCCTGGGGAAAATTGATGTGCAGAGAGATTTGGGTGTTCAGGTCCACTGTTCCCTGAAGGTGGCAACGCAGGTAAATAGAGTGGTCAAGAAGGCATACGACATGCTTTCCTTCATCGGACGGGGCATTGAGTACAAGAGTTGGCAGGTCATGTTACAGTTGTATAGGACTTTGGTTCGGCCACATTTGGAATACTGCGTACAGTTCTGGTCGCCACATTATCAAAAGGATGTGGATGCTTTGGAGAGGGTGCAGAGGAGGTTCACCAGGATGTTGCCTGGTATGGAGGGCGCTAGCTATGAAGAGAGGTTGAGTAGATTAGGATTATTTTCATTAGAAAGACGGAGGTTGAGGGGGGACCTGATTGAGGTGTACAAAATCATGAGAGGTATAGACAGGGTGGATAGCAAGAGGCTTTTTCCCAGAGTGGGGGTTTCAATTACTAGATGACACGAGTTCAAAGTGAAAGGGGAAAAGTTTAGGGGGGATATGCGTGGAAAGTTCTTTACGCAGAGGGTGGTGGGCACCTGGAATGCATTGCCAGCGGAGGTGGTAGATGCGGGCACGATGGAGTCTTTTAAGATGTATCTAGACAGATACATGAATGGGCAGGAAGAAAAGAGATACAGAACCTTAGAAAATAGGCGACATGTTTAGAGAGAGGATCTGGATCTGCGCAGGCTTGGAGGGCCGAAGGGCCTGTTCCTGTGCTGTAATTATCTTTGTTCTTTGTTATTCTGTGACCTTGTCTTATTTACACCTTCTCCTTTGTTATCTCTTGCCCCACCCCCACTTTACTTGCTAATAACCTTTTGCAACTCTAATATTTGCTCGTTCTGAAGTAGGGTCACTGACCTGAAACGTTAACTCTGCTTCTATCTGCAAAGATGCTGCCAGACCTGCTGAGTATTTCCAGCATTTCTTGTTTTTATTTCAGATTTCCTGCATCCGCAGTATTTTGCTTTTATTTTAGAGTTCAGTAGTGAACTGATCCTTTCTGCTGACTGGGCAGAACTATGCAGTGGGGTGACGCAGAAAACTGTACGAAGAACATTACTTCGATAGGGCCGACAATGTCGAAGTTTGAGGATGACAGAATACATAGCAATGTATGCAAATAGTAAAGAGCTGTATGTTTCAGGTAGATGTTACCTGAGCAGAGGTGAGACAGAGAATACCCAACGCATCTCACCTTTAGATTCCTGACCAAGATAGACCTACAAGGTACAAACTCAAGTTATGTGACCAAGTCAGAGAGTTTATTAGGCTTAACTAAGATGTACAAAGTTAATATTTAACAATGGTAATAGATATGCAGCAACACACAACACCCGTTCTTGTTTCTGTGCTTGCTGCGGCACGGACGTCTCTCCTTCTTCATCCCTTGCTGTGTTTTCTTGACTGCACTCTATCTTCTCCTTTTAAGTACCAACGATCTTCTGTTGAACCCTGTCCAAGTGTGATGACGATGTCCTGTAAAACCCTTTCTTTTATCCTTTTTGTGGTGCAAGGATGTTACCATATTAGTTTTGAATTGTTCTAAGTGTCCTAATTGGTCCAGGTTGACATCATTGTTTGACACTAGTTAGTTAATAGTTGAATCTACACACATTACAGATGCTTCCCGATTCTTTCTATTTTAGCAAAGATCCTAAAGGTTACATTCCTGCTGATCCCAGACATTTTTTCTTTAATTCTGCCTTTATCTCTTCTCTCTCCCTGCAAGGAGTGCTGGTGTCTCTCCCATTGTTCTCACACAAAGGTTTAAACAAAGGATAGCCTTGAAAACAAATTTCATAATAAAGCAAGCAACAGATCAAACAGACTTCAATAAATTGATGTACAAAGCATATCATTAATCCTATTATTTTAGTTGTTCTTATTTGTCACAAACGTAAAATATTTCACGGTCCATTGCCCCCACATTGTGGATCCCCCTCCAGCTACATGACTTGCCTTTTTTTTCCTATGGCTACGTGCATCTTCCACACTGACACCACTCTCAACATGACATTTTGACGTAGTTCAGTGAAGATGACCGTCAGGCTTTACAATCCTACATTGACATTGCAGTTCTTGTATAAATGTAAGCCATGAAAATACTCTAAACTTTACACAGCGGTGAGCAGTGTTCAGGTGATACAGAAAATCTGGTGCGTTGGGCAGAGACAATCAGTTGATCTATCAAAGTCTCTTGATGTTATGCTCCTATCGATACTACTTACAACACAACTGTTCTTTTGTTATTGAAAAGCTTGGATAGATGGCTCTGGATTGTGTTATCTAAGTAAGTGGTTGTTCTCCTTACAGAAATGTGGATTGAGGGGATATCTGATGCAGGTGTAGGTAAGTTAGACAAGGATAACCCGTTCCCATTAGTTGATGGTACAAGGACCAGGAGACACAGATTGATGGTTTTGGGAAAGAGATGCAGGGAAATTTGAGGAAGCACTTTTTGCTTCACCTGCGACATTGCAACTGCAATGTCTGTCCACAAGTGTGGTGGAAGCAGAGACAATCAATGATTTCAATAGGAAATTGGAGAAACACTTGAAGGAAACAAACTTGCTGCAGGGCGACGCTGATCAAGCAGGAGAATGAATCTGATTGGATGATGAGAATATTTTATCAACTTCAATTCTGTCAAGGCTTTGAAACTTTTTCGTTTGTAAAATACTGCAACATAAAGTAAACATGCAATTTAAGATTGCGATGGCCGAGAATCCAAAGCAGGCCAACTGCTTGGAAGGCAGCTGTGCTCACCACTATAGCACCATCGCTTACAGCACAGTTTCTTTCCGGCGTTTTGATTAATAGAATGCTGTACAATGATTTCAACTTGTAACTGAGCAATCCGTTCATGTTAATAAAAATACAATACTGTGAATGCTGGAAATCTGAAATAAAAACAGACAGTGCTGCAAATATTCTGATCAAAGGTCACTCACCTGAAACGTTAACTCTGCTTCTCTCCACACAGATGCTGCCAGACCTGCTGAGTATTTCCAGCATTTCTTGTTTTCAACTTCTATTCTGTAATGGCTTTGACATTTTTTTCCTTTGTAAAATACTGCAACATAAACTTGACCTGCGATTGGACATGGCGGTGACCAAGCACAACAGCTCCTTGCAGATCTCCACAATATACCAAAATAAAGCACCAAGCACATCGGCTCTTTTAAGATCCACTGACAGCCTCTCTGAAAGAATCGATTTACTGCAGTTATTTGAATACCAACTGCTCACATTTCAGCTGAAGGTAACTTCGAGATCTCCGACAGGAACGTTCATGGATCGGTTCGATCATTGCGTCACTTTTTAATTCCCTGCCTTAAAATAACTACCGGCCAACGATCTGTATTGTACCTGTCAGTTCATGGCATGTGAATGTTGATTTTACTCTGCACCTGTCAATTCCTGGTATGTGAATGTTGATTTTGCTCTGCACCTGTCAGTTCCTGGTATGTGAATGTTGATTTTGCTCTGCACCTGTCAGTTACTGGTATGTGAATGTTGAATTTACTCTGTACCTGTCAGTTCCTGGGATGTGAATGTTGATTTTACTCCGTACCTGTCAGTTCCTGGTATGTGAATGTTGATTTTACTCTGCACCTGTCAATTCCTGGTATGTGAATGTTGATTTTGCTCTGCACCTGTCAGTTCCTGGTATGTGAATGTTGATTTTCCTCTGTACCTGTCAATTCCTGGTATGTGAATGCTGATTTTACTCTGTACCTGTCAGTTCCTGGTATGTGAATGTTGATTTTATACTGCACCTGTCAATTCCTGGTATGTGAATGTTGCTTTTACTCTGTACCTGTCAATTCCTGGTATGTGAATGCTGATTTTACTCTGTACCTGTCAGTTTCTGGTCTGTGAATGTTGATTTTACTCTGTACCTGTCAGTTTCTGGTGCATGAACGTTGATTTTACTCTGTATCTGTCAGTTCCTGGTTTGTGAAGGTTGATTTTACTCTGTATCTGTCAGTTTGTGCAATGAGAGGGGCCAATAGAAGATCGTTAGCACTTAGAAGGAGAAGGTAGAACACAGTCAAGAAAACACAGCAAAGGAAGAAGAAGGAGAGAGGTCCGTGCCGCAGCAAGCACAGAAACAAGAATGGGTGTTGTGTTTTACTGAATATCTATTGCCTTGTTAAATATTAACTTTGTGCATCTTAGTTAAACCTAATAAACTCTCTGACTTGGTCACATAACTTGAGTTTGTACCTTGTAGGTCTATCTTGGTCAGGAATCTAAAGGTGCGACGGCTTGGGTATTCTCTGTCTCATTTCTGTTCAGGTGACATCTACCTGAAACTTACAGCTCTTTACCATTTGCATACATTGCTATGTATTTTGTCCTCCTCAAACTTCGACATTGTGGGCCCGATAAAAACATTGTTCTTCGAACAGTTTTCTGCGTCACTCCACTGCATAGTTCCGCCCCAGTAAGCAAAAAGTATCAGTTCACGACTAAACTCTAAAATAAAAGCAAAATACTGCGGATGCTGGAAATCTGAAATAAAAACAAGAAATGCTGGAAATACTCAGCAGGTCTGGCAGCATCTGTGGAGAGAGAAGCAGAGTTAACATTTCAGGTCGGTGACCTGACTTCAGAACGAGCAAATATTAGAATTGTAAAAGGTTATAAGCAAGTAAAGGGGGGGGGGGGGGTGTGGGGCAAGAGATAACAAAAGAGAAGGTGTAAATAGGACAAGGTCACAGAATAGCCTCCTATCCTTTAACCAACTACCATCTCAGGATCCCAGTGTCAATTTTAACATGCATTTCTATTCTCCATGTAAGTCTGTTATTCACTACTTGATTGAATGCCTTTGGAAGAGCATATATCCAATAATTACTGTACTACCTTCAGTAACTTCAACCACAAGAACTCAATGATGTTAGTCGCACATGATTTGTCCTGAGCAAATCCGTCCTGGTTGTCCTTTATTAATTCACCACTGTTGTCAAAAATAATGGTCTTTGTTACCAGATATTTCCTTCTCCTTTCCAGAACAGGAGTGTAATCCATCAGTCACCTGGCACACCTTCCATATTCAAAGATTTTGCTCATAGCTTCTGGTATCTCACTCAGTAATATGGGATACTTCCTTTCTGGACTTATTAACTTAAAGAGATGTCAACCTATCCAGAACTTTTTCATCCTATCCAATAACTCTGCAGCCCTCCTCTCCCGTGATATTAACTTAACCCTTTTCTTTTGTGAAAATACATGTAACACACCATTTCATTACCTTTTCCTTCACATGAGCGTTTCTTTCTTTATCCATAAACAAAGCCCAATTTTTTGCACTGTCATTTGAATTTTTGTTTCTTGATAAATGATTATTGATTTCCTTTTTGTTTCCCCATTAATATTTTCTCATACTGTCTCTTATAAACTTGTTTCCCTTCCCAACTGCACTCTCACTATTCCGCCCGGTTGGAATCATGGTGATCGGGTGGATATGGGATATTTTGTACAATTCACTGCCATTATTATTTCAATGATTGGCGCTGCAAACAACCTTTGAATTATCTTGATCAAAAGCAAATTAATGGTACTTTGTGTGACACTGAGACTGGAAGAGGTTCGGAAGAAAGCGGAGGAAGGGGTGAGGGGGCGGCTCCTAAACTGGCCAAACGGATCTCGTAGAAGTGTCAAAGTGAATCCGAGTGTTTGAGGAATGAAAGTTACAGTCTCTGCTTAATGTCATCAGAATGAATCTCTTAGTGACTGAAAATATATCTGAATGGCCTTGTCCTGCGAATCTGCAGAGAGTCCAACAGGGAAATGTGGGTCAGTGAGAAATATAGTATTTGTTTACAATCTGGCCCTGCTTTGAGTTTGGAAATAATAGAGAGGTTGTCTCTGGTACAAAATGTCAGCGAGAGAGTAGTTTACATTTTTCTATCTTGAATAAGTCTTTACCCAAATAGGACAGGATCTCTGTCAATGTGTTACATTATATAAACGTCACAGGCCACTTCCCCTCCCTATTCTATCTCCCTGTTCTCGATCTCCTCCCTATCCAGTTCATTATTATTGCTGATCATTATATTGGCCTATTTATTCTCTTTCATCTCAGACAGTCCCTCGGGATCAAGGATGACTTTTTTCCACTCCAGTTTGATGTGTTCTGAAATGGCTGTTAAGTCCAATGCATGATCTGCAGACTCTGTCTCATCAGGGACAGGTGGTGCTGGAAGGGTCAGGTAAATGACTGCTTTGGCGGTGTGGGTGCTGCCTTCGCTGCGTCGAGTTCGCCTTTGCATGCTCCTGACAAATATCCCTGAAGAGTACAATGTCTTCCCAAATGAGGGATGATTTGAGGACATCTTGATGTGTTTCCACTGTCCACCTGGGGTTCTCCTACCACGACCAAGTTCTGAGTAGAGTAGCTGCTTCGGGATATTGGATTTACAGGTTCTTGGAGAGTCGCCTATTCATGGTAAGTGAAAGACTAACACTGACTGTCTCAACACATGTCAGTTGTTGTCTGCGAGTGCGAGGCACTGGAACACTTTCCCTTACATAATGTCCCAGATACAGTAAGGAAAGATGGAGTGGACAAGCCTCTGTCATTCTCCAGCACTGAATTGCAGTGAGTTGGATGTTTAGTCAGTCCCGAACTGTCCTTGTTGGGTGACTAGGCAACGGAATCGAGATCAGTTCCCGTCCCTGTGTGACTGTCACTCAAACTGCCCTGTGTGTGTAGGATTAACCCTGAGTCCCTCTATCGAGCTCTGTCTGCTATATCTGGAAAAATGCTGAACCTTTCACTTGTTGGTCTGCTCAAACTGAGTTCAAGGCCTGAGTAGTGAACAGAATGTCTCATTAATTCCTTAAATAATACTATGATTGAACAGCAGGTTATGATCGACTCAGCCAAAGTTTGTAAAAATTCCTGTCAATAAATCTTCCAAAAGGGAGTGTGAGGATCTCCTGGTTCCGAGTGTCTAAGGGATACAGGACTAGGAATCAGCAACTAACCCCAGAGATTCACAGTAAAGACTGTGTAAATGAAGACATTTAACAACCGGGAGCTGAAACTCTGGGACGGGCTCTATTGTCACTGTGTTTGTGTATCCGGTATAATCGCGGCAGGTCCGTGTCTCTTGTTTAGAATGAAACGATGAAGATCGCCATTCTGTATTACACACATTGACCGCGGGTTTCACTCCAGTTAGACAAACCTTTGCTGACTGAAATTAATTATTCAAGGTCCCACCAAACACACCGGCTCCCTCCTTCCTCCCATGTTTCTGTCGGATTGTTTTGAGAGGAGAGTTTGAATAATAACAAACACCCTCCAGGGAGAGGCGGCAATTTGAACATCTAAATGGGATCAGCTCCCGGCTTTCTAGGTTATAGATTCCCTCCACCCCTCCCCACACTCCCTCCACCCTAACCCCATGTTCAGTTTCATTGTTCAGACATTGATGAGGGTGAAATGGGCAAAGGTCCCTTAAATAAAAGCAAAATATTGCGGATGCTGGAAATCTGAAATAAAAACAAGAAATGCTGGAATCACTCAGCAGGTCTGGCAGCATCTGTGGAAAGAGAAGCAGAGTTAACGTTTCAGATCAGTGAACAAATTTCCCATTGAGTTTTGAAGCTGAATTGCTGCAGAGATCTGCGCACGCGCGATATAACCCAACCCACTATGACGTCATCATGAGGCGAAGACGGCATGCGCACCCCTCCCCCAGCTGTGTCTGTGAGCGCCATTCACCGAGTGAGCGGAAGATTGTTTAGTCATGTCAAGCAGGAGAAGATCTTAAGAACATAACAAAGATGACCAAGAGTAGGTTATTTGGCCTCTCCACCCTACTCTGCCATTTAATATGATCATGGCTGATGTGATTGTGCTTTACTTGACTTTCCTGGCTGTCCCAAAAACGCTTTACTGCCTTGCAGATCAAAACTCTATCTATCACAGCCATGGACTAACAGTTATATAATGCACCCCACACTCAATTACATGACGTGAAACAGATGCACACAGTACAAATCTGATTCACATCGAGTAGGAGTGCCTAAAAAACACTGAGTCCACAATGCCATTCAATAATATTTCCTAACAGGTACAGAATGAATGCCACACTCACAAACTCTACCAGTCACAGAAAAACACAGAATAAGCAACACATTCACAAACAATACCAGAGACACAGAGATACTGAATGAATCACATTCTCACTGTCAGTTGCGGAGACGGATGATAAATGAACTAATCCACACTCACATTCAGTTTGAGAGACTGATGGATACAGAAGTATATTCACACTCACAGGCAGTACCAGAAACTGACATACAGCACATGAATCCTACCTCATACAGAGTACCAGAGGCTGACATGATGAACTGGAACCAGACATAGTCGCATAACAGAAAATAAATGTTGCAGAATAATGTACTCATTTACATACGTCAAACTCACATAGTGATGATGGTATAGTGCTGAGAATATCTGCTTTCCAAGCAGTTGACATGAGTTCTCTACTGCAGGTCAGACCTCAATTCTGGTATCATGAAGCTTCATTTTATAACTTAAAAATGATCAATGTGATTTCCAAATTAAAACTTACAAAAGACTCTCATCATCCATGTGCATCTCCCACAATGCTGAACTTCAATTTTCCTTCAGCGAAATTTTTGTTGAAGAAGACATGTCCTTTAAACTAATAAATGAGTTCACAGTCAGAAACAAGAGTGTGCAGATCTTTGTTAAATAATAATAAAAAGGGAGATAGGGAAAGTTCAATTCACACACGGTGCTCTGGGTAAAGATTGAACCCACATTCAGATAACAGAGAATGAAATAATATGAGGTAAACTCACACTCACAGACCAGGAACTGACGGGGACAGAGTACAAGCTACACACAGACAAAATATTTTAAAAAAAACAGTTTTAAAACCGAACAAGTCAATGCAATTTATAAAATGATTCTCATCATCCATGTACGTCTCCCGTAAATTTATCATTTTTTGAATAAATATAGATTTAAAATAGCCTCTAAACTGATCAGTTTTCAGTCAGAAACTAATAGTAAACATAAAGTTATTTACAGCACCGAAGGAGGCTATTTGGCCCATTGAGTCCATGACAGCTCTCCAGGGTGCAATCCAATCACACTCACTCCACCGCTCGATCCCTGTAGCTCTGCAAGTTTAATTCCTTCAAATGCTGTGTCAATAATCTCTTGATTAATTGATTGTCTCTACTTCCAGCACCCTTGTGGGAAGTGAGTTCCAGATCATCACCACTCACTCCGTGTTCACCCGACATCTCCTGCCCAAAATCCTAAATTTCTGTCACTATGTCCTTGTCCAATGAGCTAATGGGAAGTGATTATGATTCGATTAGAGATACAGCACTGAAACAGGCCCTTCGGCCCACTGAGTCTGTGCCGACCATCAACCACCCATTTATACTAATCCTACACTAATCCCATATTCCCACCAAACATCCCCACCTGTCCCTATATTTCCCGACCACCGACCTATACCAGTGACAATTTATAATGGCCAATTTACCTATCAACCTGCAAGTCTTTTGGCTTGTGGGAGGAAACCGGAGCACACGGAGAAAACCCACGCAGACACAGGGAGAACTTGCAAACTCCACACAGGCAGTACCCGGAATCGAACCCGGGTCCCTGGAGCTGTGAGGCTGCGGTGCTAACCACTGCGCCACTGTGTTTTTCCTTGTCTCACTTGTCATGATGTTTCACACTTGATGTAAATGTCCCTTCAGTTAGCTCGTCCACTGATCTTGCCTGTCACCTTTCCACCAATATGCCTGAATTTCTGACTCCCTCTACTACTGTCTCTTCAACTGTTTCAATGTTGTTGATTCAATGCAGAACAAACCCATCTCTATCGACTTCACACATTCTGATGAATCTACTCTGTACCCTGAAATAACCAGACCTGGATGCAATCCTCCACGACAACACTGTCACTGTGTTTACTTTACACATCCGTATTTCTTGCTTTGAAAGAAGCAGCGAACTCGAATGGAACACGAAGCCGGTGCTCTTATTTTAAACATTCAGAAACAAGGAGTATGGAATTCAAACCCACGCATGCAGAGCACAACAGATTAGCAGTTCATCGTTTTAATCACTCAGCCACCTTGTCTTCTGTGAGTAAGCTGAAGTGTGGAGGAATGATCCGTGCAGAATGAAAAAGGTGACGGGCTGGTGCCAGCAAAACTGAAACAGTTGAAGAGAGAGTAGCAGAGGGAGTGAGAAAGTCAGGGATATCGGTGGATAGGTGACAGGCAAGACCAATGGACTGAGCTGACTGCTGTGAAATGTTGTGGATTCGCAGAACACTAAATTTGATTGGTTACTTTAGATACCCAATCAGATAAATACAGAATCTCAAGAATTGACTTCATTGTAAACCAGCCAATTACGAACATGGTTTTCACCCCATCCTTCATTAACATAGAGCTCTGGGGATCTGTATAAACTGCGAGTTCCGAATTTAAGAGCCACCGACAACGTCTCTCAAAAAGCTACAACATTATCTCTATAATATCAATTTGTTTTGATATTTTTAGCAAGTGACTTGTATTTTCTAACTGCCTTTGTGATCTCTGTTTTAATCCCACAGATTCTGGTTAATACAGTTTCACTGCCCGTGCGATCTTCCTGTCTCTACTTAATAATGTCCCGATCATTAATTACTGACCATTTGTGAGCTTTGTTAATGGACGCGTTCATATTCGGCACCTTTGCTGTATTTCGATAATAAAATCTGATTTAACGCGCAGGCATCATTTCTCAGTCACTCATATCCCGAGATCAAGTTTGTCCTCAATAAGTAATCAGTACATTATCTAGAAACCCCGGTGGTGTGGGAACCCTCAGTCTCACTCTTTGACACCTGACACGAAGATTATACACTCCGCTGTTGTCTCTCACCAATAGGGATCAATCTATAGTCAGTGATGCGGTATCATTAGGAACATTGAGCTGAAATGGTTACAGAATGCTGTGAAAGAGGCTTTCTGTCCGCTGGTTATAGAATGTTTCAAAAAGGATAGAGAGTGAACCCGAATAGATGGCGGAATGTGAAAGTGAATCTGGACATTGTTACCACATGTGGAATAATACAATATCAAAAAGATTTTAAAATATTTGCGGTAAAACCAAGTTACCTAAAAATGTGATGATCTATATTGAAGCCGCTCTGTGTTTTACAAATATATTGGCGGGATTTTCAAATTTGAAAAATCGTTTGCAGTCTGACAATTTCGCGCCGTTATTATCCGCCCTCATCTCCTTGGCGTCTCTGGATTGGTGAATTCAGCCGCTCTCTGATTGGTCTCATGAAGAGTACAATGACACCCATACAGAGTGACCAATCACCAGTGCCCCCGACTCCATTCATCTCGAAGGTATAAATGGGACTATTGTGGGCGGTTCTCAACATTCTTCCTGAACGTATTTGTCAGATTGTGGAAATGTCTGGAAGAGGGAAGACCGGTGGTAAAGCTCGGTCCAAGGCCAAGTCTCGCTCCTCCAGGGCTGGACTGCAGTTCCCTGTGGGCCGTGTTCCCCAAGAAAACCAGCGCTCGGAGCACCCAGAGCAAGTGACGTTGCCTGACTTAAATCTGCGAACCCAAAGGCTCTTTTCAGAGCCACCCACTTTATATGTTAAATGGCTGCTTGCTGTCTGAGAAGGCAATCTTATAATGCTAGCGCTGCTTTGTATTGGACTACAACGAGGGCACTTGCCCCATCGTGTATGCCCCGGCCGAAAAACGGCCCATCTATTCTCATCCCACCTTCCAGCATTCAGACCGTCGCCCTGCAGATTACAGCACTTAAGATGCATATCCAGATTCCTTTTGAATGAGTTGGGGGTCTCTGCCTCAACTACCCTTTCAGGCAGTGAGTTCCAGACCACCATCACCCTCTGGGTGAAAATAAAATTCTCGTTTTCCCAGATATTTTTCTACCTATCACTTTAAACATATGCCGCACAGTCACTGAACTCTCTGCTAAGACTCTTCACCTCCACTCTCTCCAGGCCCGCCAAAATGTTGCACATTTCAATCAGATCTCCCCTCAGTCTTCTCAGTACTGGATTCGGGCATTTAGCTGCTCGCCTCTGGCGATATTTGCCAGGGATTTTAGCAAATCTACCGTTTATGCAAACGAAAGCTTTTACACAATGATCGGCTCTCTAACAAAATGATCTGCTCGAAACCACAGTTCTCTGACAACAGGAGATCGCAGCTCTTTGTTTTGCCGATTTGGTGGCTGTGAAAAGAGCCGTTGTGTTATTTGATGCCAAACTCAGATCAGGGCAGGGTGAGTTTAGGCGCGCTCCCCGCGGATACGGCGGGCCAGCTGGATGTCTTTGGGCTTGATGGTGACTCGCTTGGCATGGATGGCGCACAGGTTGGTGTCCTCAAAGGGCCCCACCAGGTAAGCCTCGCTGGCCTCCTGCAGGGCCATGACGGCCGAGCTCTGGAGACGCAGGTCTGTCTTGAAGTCCTGCGCGATCTCCCGCACCAGGCGCTGGAAGGGCAGTTTGCGGATGAGCAGCTCGGTGGATTTCTGGTAGCGGCGGATCTCCCGCAGAGCCACAGTGCCGGGTCTGTAACGGTGAGGCTTCTTCACTCCGCCCGTGGCTGGAGCGCTCTTGCGGGCCACTTTGGTAGCCAGCTGCTTGCGGGGAGCTTTCCCTCTGGTCGATTTGCGCCCTGTCTGCTTGGTTCTGGCCATTATGGTAGAAGATGTGGAACAAAGACACTGTAAATGTTGAGGCTGCTCAGGGACTGTCTATTTAAGATAGTAGAGGGACCGCCCTTGTGTTGTGATTTGATGCAGCCCCGTCCATCAGTCAAGTTTGAAATCAGCTCCGGGAAGTCAAAGGGCGGCCGGAAATGCTGTGCACTGATTGGTTGAACTGTAACTGAAACTGAAATTTTATCAATTTCAAAAAGGCCGCCAATTTCAGATGAGCAAACAAGGCAAAGATTAAAAAACATCTAATTTGGCGGGAACAATTATAAAATCTCACTCCTTGTACCTTTATTTCTTTCTTCCTAGATCCCCCTCTGTGTTTTACAGCACAGTTTGAATCGTTTTCTCTGGCGGGAATAAAGCGCCAGTCATTACTTACTATAACGGCAGTAAATTCCGCTTCGTGCCGGCAGTTCAGACCCTCAGGAATAAATTATCAAATGCAAACGTTTAATTCATGTCGCGTTCGATAAATAATGAAGAGAAAAAGACAGTGAAATGTATGTGACATGTAAATTTACTGAGAGAATGTAATGATGTATAAACGCCGTTGTTGATAAAGATAAACAATATACAGATAACTTGATCTTATTAATTCAAGTTGCCATGTCACTGCTCTCTCGATGAGTCTTTGGGTGGCTCTTAGAAGAGCCTTTGTGTTTGGTACAAAGGGTGGATTTGTTTAGCCGCCGAATCCATAGAGAGTGCGGCCCTGGCGTTTCGGAGCGGACACCACATCCATGGTGGTGACCGTCTTGCGCTTGGCGTGCTCAGTGTTGGTGACCGCATCTCTGATCACATTCTCCAGGAAAACCTTCAGCACCCCGCGGGTCTCCACATAGATCAAACCCGAAATGCGCTTCACTCCACCACGGCGAGCCAGGCGGCGGATTGCTGGCTTGGTGATACCCTGGATGTTATCACGAAACACTTTGCGGTGCCGCTTTGCTCCGCCTTTGCCCAATCCTTTGCCTCCTTTACCTCTTCCAGACATGACGCTTCTTCACTCAACTCGTTGCTGAATGAGAAACGAGCTGTTTCTGCTGCCTTTTTTATGCAGCTCGCCCGGACCTGACTGAAAAACGGGCAGAGAGTGAGAGGCGGGGCAGGGAGGAAACTGAGTGACAGACAGAGCAGTGAAATGTCTTTCATCCTCCAGCTCCGCCTCCCACTTGCTTCAACCGCCAATTCAAAAACAAAACTCTCAACAATAGAGCTCAGCACAAAACTTCCAGACTCGGCCTTTATAGTCAAAGATAACAGAAACCCGGAGCTGTTAAATAAGTATCTATAACAATTAAAAGTTGATCATCTACCCGCCTAAGCACAGTGCTTCCGATCACAAGTCAACCCGTTTCCACACACCTCCCGTCCCAGACGGATTGAGTATTTTGCTAACACCTTACCCCAGCTGAATTAGAGAAACTCATGTATTGGGGTTTGAGTTGTGACGCGGGAATTCTCGCCAGTATTCCTGTGTTAGACCCTCTCACTCTGAATTAGTGAAAGGAGCATGAACTGAGACTGTACCGAACATATCCCCAGTTACAGTGAGGCCGGGACATCCCTCTGTTTTGTTACAGAGAGTGGGGGAAGGGCTGAGTGTAGTGTATGTCAGCGAGTCACCAGGGATCCTGCATTTACTTCCCATCATTTCTATGTGAAATGTGCACACGGCGGCGGGACAGGGATCATTTGATAGGGGGATCAGCTCTTTCCTGAGAGATGTGAGTGGCTCTGAAAAGAGCCTTTGGGTTCAGATGTCTGCAAGTTTCCCGTGCAGTTTCACTTCTTTCCAGGGGCTGCTTTCTGAGCCTTTGCTGCTTTCGGCTTGGTCTTGCCCCTTGATGATTGAACTTTCTTGAGCACCTTTCCGCACTCTTGGGTTTTTTGGCCTTCTTCACAGGAGACTTTTTCGGAAGCGCTGCTTTCTTCGCTGGGGATTTCTTTGCTACTAGTTTCTTGACTGGTAATTTATTGGCTGCTGATTTCTTTGCTGTCACTTTCTTGCCAGCTGTTTTCTTCACGAAAGTTTTTTTGCCTGCTCCTGACTTCACTTTCTTTCCCACATTTCCCTTGGTTCCCTGCTTAGGGATTCTGAAGGAGCCGGAGGCGCCCGTTCCACTGCTCAGCACCAGGGAGCCTTTGTTCACATTCCTCCTGATACTTTGCTTGATTTGGGTCCTGTACTTCCCCACATCCACACCGCTCCGACCCAGAGCATTCTTTATGGCGGGCAGTGAGGTCCCCTTGCGATCGGAGCAATCCGCCACAATCTTGAGGATCTTCTCGCTCAACGTGGGACCGGCTGACTTGTTCCGGGCAGCCGCTTTCTTCTTCTTGGGAGTCTTGACTTCAGCGGCGGCGGCTGGAGGAGCCGTTTCGGCGCCTGCTGTATCGGTCATGTCCGGGACTCTGCACAAATTCTCTCTGTCAGTCAGAACTGGGTCAGAAATGAAGCCGGTGGTGGCAGCACAGAGCAACTTAAAGGCAGTGAGCGGACGGGGGCGGAGACAACCTGCTGTTTCTCTCTGGTCCTAAACTCTCCAATTCCACTGAAATTCGGGTACTGCAGAGTCCCAGACTAGATCCTTCCTGTCTCTGACATCAGAATGCTTGCTGTCGAAAAGTTTGTACTTGAAGTAAAGACTCCATTTTTGACTGAAACCCGTTTTATTGCTGCACTGATGGCGCTCTCTCCCCCGATCGCTGACATGTTCTCCACTTTTGGACTGAAATCTTGAAATCAACAAAGAAACTTAACTGAATTCCCACTTTGGGGATGAGAAGGGGAGAAATGTGCTTCTTTGACTGGAAAATCTTTTTATTTTACACAAGAGGGACTCGGACTCGGACCCACAAACACAGTGACATTAGAATAACCCGTCAGCACCTTTAAACACTCTCTCCTACACAATATTCACATCTACACATTTTCATGTCGAACTGTTCGCTAAATGTAGAGTTCCCAGGACAGGTTTTGATCTCTCTGCTGAGGTCAATAGACCCTTCAGCTCCACTCTATCCAGGCCGTTCAACATTTTATACATTTCAATCAGATCTCCCGTCAGCCTTCTCTGTTCCAAGGAGAACAACCACAGTCTTTCCAATCTTTCCTCATAGCTGCATTTTTCAGTCCCAGCAACATCCTCGTAAATCTCCTCTGTCCCCTCTCTGGTGCAGTTACATCCTTTCTGTAATGAGGTGACCAGAACTGCACACAGGACTCAAGTTGTGGCCTAACCAATGATGATAAAGTTCCAGCATAACCTTCCTCCTCATATATTCTATACCTCGGCTAATAAAGGCATGGATTCCATATGTCTTCTTAACCATATTACCGCACTGCCCTGTCACCTTCAGGGATCTGTGGACATTTATTCCAAGGTCCCTCACCTCCTCTGCACCTCTCAGTATTTTCTCATTAATCGTGTATTCCTTTGCATTGTTTGACCTCCCCAAGTGCATCACGTCACACTTCTCCGGGTTGAATTCTATGCACCACTTTTCTGCCCTTCTGATCTGACCATAAACATCTTCCTCCAGTCCACAGCAATCCTCCTCTCTATCTACCACACGGCCAATATTGGTGTCGTCTGTAAACTTCTTGATCGTGTCCCTCAACATTTATGTCCAACCTGTTCATATAGATCATCAAAAAAACAGGGGACCCATTACTGAGCCCTGGGGAAAACCACTGGAAACAGCCCTCCAGTCTCAAAAGCAGCCGTCAACAATTACTCTGCGTTTCCTTCCACTGAGGCAATTTTGCATCCACCTTGCTGCATTTCCCTGTATCCCATTAAATTTTATTTTATAAAGAGTCTGCATTTTGGGGCCCTGTCAAAAGCTAAAATTCATGTAGAATCCATCAACTGCTCTACCCTGATCTATCATCCTTTTAAAAATTCAATTCAGTTGGTATGTGCCTTTCTAAGTGACAGTTTATCTTGTCTCAGAATAGATTTCAATAATTTACCCACTGCTGAGGTTAGACTGACTGGCCTGTAATTATTGAGTTTTAGGCTGAACTGTAAGATTCGTTTTATCTCGAAAGATCCGCCTGGGGAAACAGACGCTACAATCTGATTAAATTGATCTCTGACTGCAACTATCAGATATTAACTCCTGCCCCATTCCGGCAAACACATCGACTCCCTCGGAGGATCACTTTGAGAATTCGAGCTAATGAACAGCAAACATAGTGCAGAGAATGATCTCAAGTTGAGCTTGGTAAAGGGGTCATCTCCCAGCTGGAATCCTTCTCTAATCTTGCCCACAGTCCCGGTTCCATTGCTCAAAATCAGATAAAACTGAACTGGAGAAAGTTCCGATTGATTTTTGTTTTTCAAGCTGTTGCCGAATGAAGCGCATGCGCGGTACAGCCCCGCCTCCACCGGTGATTGTGAATGAGCGAACGAGCGCATGCGCGCTCCCCTATTCCAGCAAATCTGTTGAACGCCATTTACTCAGTGAGCGGGAAGAGTTTGTTTTTAACAGAGGGAATGGAGATATTGCAGCCTAGGGGTAAGGCAGTAAACAGCAATCTGCTTCCAGCAGCACATTGCTTTGGGATCCTGTCCGCAGTCTGGACCAGAGATCTCCATTGACTCCGAGGCAAGTTCAGGGGGCGTCGCGGGCTGTTTGTGAGAGGCAGTGTGGAGGATGAACTGATCCCGGAACATGGAGTGAGCGGCGGAATGGAGAGGCCTTTCTCGGCCTGTGTGTGCACTAGGTAAGTGAGACAGAACGTGAATAAGCTGCTGTTGAAAATCTTTGCTGTTTCCCGCCTCAGTTCTGTAATACATGTTCGTGGTTTAACTCCTGTTTCACGCTGTTTACTGTGAGTGTACCTTTCAAGAGTTCACCTGCCTCGGCTCAACTATCACCAGTAACCTGTCTGTAGATGCAGAAATCAACAAGCGCATGGGTAAGGCTTCCACTGCAATGTCCAGACTGGCCAAACCTGATCTGCACAAACATCACTCAGGTAATCGCAATCTTGGAAGAGTGCAGATGTTGCCTTGTTTCTGGATGTCACTAAATTGTTGTAAATCGGTTAAAACACCTGGTCAGCAGATGCTGAGATCTGCAGTGAAATCAGACACTGACATTCTTTGTATTTCTGGTGAGTATTTGTGGTTAGTAATAATGATTATTAATTTAAATGTTACATTAATCTCTTTTCTAGCTTCCACCTCAACTGATCTTCTGTTACAAGATATATTGTTCTTCCTTTCTGTCGGCAAATACTTCCAGGGAACAGAATGAATGTGATGATTCCCAGGCACAAGGAAATGTGCAGTCAGCTCCTTGCAACACAGAGTAGGTTTGTTATCACTCCCAGAGGCCATCAGTTAATTCCAGATTCACATGGAGCAGAAATAGTCAAACTCTCACTGATCTCAAGTTCAGAGACACATTTTCAATCCAGCAATCAAACAAAGCAGAAGAGACAGACATTGTTTCGAATCCATTCCAATTCTGTACTGCTGCAAGTTAGGTGCCTCAATCTCAATTCAAAAGCAAACCCACGATCAAATTGAAAGACACTATATCAATCTCACAAGAGGGACACATCCTGGAGACAGTAAGATAGAGAGTAAATCTCACCCTCACATACCTGAAACTGTGTGCAGTTCTGGTCACCTAATTACAGAAAGGATGTAACTGGACTGGAGTGTGTACAGAGGAGATTTATTTGGATGTTGCCAGGGCTGGAAAAATGCAGCTGTGTGGAAAGATTGGATAGGCTGCGGTTTTTCTCTTTGGAACAATGAAGGCTGAGGGGAGATCTGATTGAAATCTATAGAATTTTGAGGGACCTGGACTGTGTGGAGGTGAAGGGTCTATTCACATTAACAGAGAGGTCAGTGATGAAGGCCAGAGATTTAAAGTGATTGGTAGAAAAATTAGAGGGGAGATGAGGGAAAGAAAATCACCCAGAGGGTGTTGGGGGTCTGGAACTCACTGCCTGAAAGGAAAGTTGAGGCAGGAACCCTCAACTAATTCAGAAGTACTCTGGCTAGGCACCTCAAATGCATTCAACTGCAGGGTTCCAGACCAAATCCTGGAAGGTTGGATTAGAATAAGTGGCCTCTATCCGTGCCTTAGACTTTCTATGATTCTATGGAACTGATGATTAAAAGAAAATAAACACATTCCTATACTGTAAACAGACAGACACAGAGTGAAATTCACATTTACAAATTATTAAAGAGTTAAAGTAAAGATTAAAACCTCCAGCCACAGAAGGGAGACTGACAGCTCCAGAGAAGAAAATAAAACCACTCACATGCAAGAGACTGTCAGATAGAGTATAACACCAGAGTCACCTAACAGTGACAGACAGTTACCACGTAAAACACATGGACACATACCAGAGACTAAGAGGGACAAAGGAAAATCAATTCTCCAATAAGAGAAATTGAATGAGAGGAATAACACACATACATGTGTAGTAGACATTGATAGCTGCAGAACAAAAGAAAATGTGCACACACACCTATCAGGAACTGTAAGCTGCAGATTAAAACACACAGACCAAAAATAGAAAGGTTCAGAGAAAAGCCCCATATCACAGACTCGAGTTTGAAAGATACAGAATAAACCCACACTGTTATATATTAACTTTACAGGTGCAGCTTAACAGTGACACTCACATACCAGAAACGAACTGGTGCAAAGTAAAACTCACTCAAGTAACAGAAACTGACAGGTAAAGATCAAAAACCATAATTATATACAGAAAATGGCAGGTATAGAATAAAATAACAATCACATATTGGAAGTTGGCAGGTGGGGGGGGGGGGGGGCGGGGCGGGAACACCTTCATGTTCCATAAACTGACAGGTACAGAATAAAATAAATATTCATATACTATCAATGGACAGGTGCAGATTTAACCCCTCATTCAATTAACAGAAGCTGAAAGGTGCTCACTCAAATTCCAAAAGTGAAAGTAACAGAATAAACCCACATTCACACACCAGATACTGACAGGAACAGAACCCACATTCCATTCACAGAAACAGATAGGGACAGAACAAAGGCCACAATCACATACCAGAAACTGACAGGGAAAGATAAAAACCTTCACAAATTTCAGAAAGTAACAGGTGCAGGATAACTGCCTCCCTCACATATGAGAAACTGACAGTGACAGGTTGATACCCAGACTCTCATACTAGAAAATAACAGGTAAAGATTAAAATCTACATATACATATCAGAAAATAGCAAATGCAGTATAAAAGCCACACTCAACGAGCAGAGACTGACAGACACAGAGTGAAATCCACAGTGAATTCCAAGAAATTTACTGTTAGAGAGTGAAAATCTCTCATCCATAACTGACAGACACAAAGAAAACCCAACACTTGCACTTCACAATCTGACAGATGCAGAATAAAACACACACATAATTAAGAAGATTTATAAACCAGATACTGACAGAGACAGACTAAAACTCAATGTCACATAACATAAACTGACAGATGCAGAATAAATTCTGCAGTCACAGACCAGAGAATGAAATGTACAAAGTAAACCTCACAGACACATGTCAGAAATTGCCATGTACAGATTAAAAATCACACAAACATTCTGGAGAATGTAGACATGTGGTGTACAATCCAGACTCTAAAGCCAGACTGAAAATCGTACTTGTATACCAGAACATGACATAGACAGGTTAAAAACCATAAGTGCACATTAGAAATTTAAATGCACAGGTTAAAACTTAAATTTACAAACCAGACAATCAAAGATAAAGAGTGAACACCACTCATATACAAGAAAGTGTTCGATTAACAGTCAAACCCACATTCACATGCAATAAACTGAGGGGCACAAGTTCAAGAAACACAAACAAACATCAGAAACTGAAAGATACAGAATAAGATGTTTCTCACATAAAACAAAGTGACAGATACAGATAAACCCACACTCAAAATCAGAAACTGACAGAGATAAACTGTAGACTAGGGATTGAGAGAGAAAGAGTGAAACTTACACCCGTGTCCAAGAAACTGAATAATACAGCAAAAGAAGTGAAAAAAAACACTCACGCACGATAAAAGAATAAAACTGCACTAACACACCAGAAACTGACAGGCATGAAGCAAACCCCCGTGCCACCCCCACCCCCTCCCCCCGCACCCAATACAGAAAAACACAACAGAAACTGACAGCCATGAAATAAAAGCTACACACACATACCAGAAAGTGACAAGTACAGTTCCATACTAAAAAATACAAGGAAACAAGATAAAAACCAACACTCACGATTCTGAGTTAGACTGAGGTAGAGCAAAATCTTGATGCACATACCAGAGACTGACTGGTACAGATATAAAACTCAATCAATAAGAAAGTGTGAGGTGCAGAGTAAACCCCACAAATGGGGATCAGAATGAAACTGGTACAGAGTAAAATTCAAACCAACTTTTCAGAAACAGACAGGTAACAAGAAGAAAGAAAGACACAACCTCAAAGACCAGAGTATGAGGGTTACAGAGTAAAACCCATGCTCGTTAATCAGGAATTGCCATGTGCAGAATTAAAAACCTCGCATTCACACTAGAAACTTACAGGTACAAAGGAAATCCCACACTCACACTTCAGAGACTGACAAATATTCAGAAAAAATACCGTTTTAACATAGACTGACAGGAACAGAATTAAGCACACCATCAAGATAAACAAATGGCAGATTCAGCATAAATCACAAATTCCCATTGCAGGGATTGACATGCACAGAGTAAAATGAACACCTATTCCGCAGAAATTAACAATCACCCTTTAAAAGTACAGTCACAGAATAGAAACTGTCCGTTCAAGGTCGAAGCAGATTCACAGAACAAATTGAAATATACAATGTGAACCTCCTACTCAAACACCAGAAGCTAATAGGTACACAGTAAAACTGATAATGACATACCAGACACAGACAGACAGAAAAAAGCCAATATCACGTAGCAGAATCTGACAAGTACAGAATAAAATGTATAGTAGCATATCAGATATTGACAGGAAAAGCACTACCATAAAGCAACAAGTACAGAATAATGGCCATACTGACAAGTGTGATATTGATAGGTACAGGGAAAACTTTACACTCACCAGAGACATGCAGAAACAGAATAAAACCCACATACAGATAAAGTAACTCAGAGGTACATAGTAAAATCCACATTCACATGCCAGAAACAGACAGGGAAAGTAAAACATATCCTCACAAATCATGCACAGACAAGTACAGAGTAATAGCGGCATTCACATTACAGAGACTGACAGATGCAGGGTAAAATCCACAATCAATTACCACAAACAAAAAGGTACAGAATAAAACAGATATTTGCTTTGCAGTAAATGACAACATGCTGGGTAAAATCCACATTCCCATATCAGAAATGAAACGGTGAAGAGTGATCCCACATTCACTCACCAGAATAAAGAAGGTACAGTGTAAATGAAAGCAGAAAATGCTGGAAATACTCTGCAAGTCTGGCAGCACCTGTGGAGAGAGGGAGACAGTTAAAATTTCAGAACAATGATGAACGGCTATTGACCTGAAAGGTTAACTCTGTTTCTGTCTCCACAGATGTTGGCAGGCCTGCTGAGTGTTTTACATCATTTTCTGTTTTTTAATTTCCAGCATTCACAGTATTTTGCTTTGTATTATGTTCAATGTAAAGAGCTTTCTGCTACTCCAGAAATTTACAAGTACAAAACAATGCTCATTCTCACATAACAGATAGTGAGACATTCAAACCAAAACCACTGTTCACTTCAGCAGAAACTGACAGGTACATTACAAAACCAACACTTACATACCAGAAGCTGATAGATGCATAATAAAACCCACACTCACATCAGAAGTTGGCAGGTACAGTGGAAACCCTATATGTGTTTATCAGATACAGAGAAAAACCCACAGTCACATTCCACATTCTGAGATAAAGAATAAATCCCTCCCTCTCATACTATACAAAGAGGGACAGATAGTTGGACAGATCTAGATGTGTAAGAGTTTCTTCATTGTTTTTTAAATATAAACAAACAGATCCTGTCTTTCAGACTGACAGATGGAGAATGACTTCCACACTCATACTGTACCAGTGATGAACAGACACAGAACGAATGTTATTCATATACACACCTTTATGATTATTTGTAGTGTATGTTTATGGGATGTGAGCATCTCCAGGAAGGCCAGTAATAGTTGTCCATCCCTCATTGCCATTTAGAAGATGGTGTCTTGTGGCCTTCTTGCTCCCTCCAGTATTTGTAGTGTAGGTACACCCAAAGTGGTGTTAGGCAGGGAGTTGCAGAATTTGGACTGAGTGATGATGCAGGAGTGGTGTTATTTTTCCAAGCCAGGATGACATATGAACTGGTGATGTAATTGCAGGTTGTCATGTTCTCATACGTTTCCTGCCCATGTTCTACTTTGTAGCAGATGTCGTGGGTTTGGCAGGTGCTGTTTCATGGTGCTTCCTCTGGTTGATGCAGTACGTCTTGTAGATGGTACACACTGTGCACTGGTGGTGGAGGGAGTAAATGGTTAAGCTGGTGAATGGTAAGCCAATCAAGCCTACTGCTTTGTCCTGGATGGTATAGGGTTTCTTGAGTATTGTTAGAGGTGCATACATCCAGGCAAGTGGGGAGTAATCCATCAGACTTCTGACTTGTGGCTTGTCAGTGGTGGAAAGTCTTTAAGGAGTTTGGACGTGAGTTACTAACCACAGAGTTTCCGGCTTTTGAGCAGCTCTGGAAGCCATAGTGGTAATATGGCAGGAAAAGTGTAAATCCTGCAGTCATTTCCCATAAAGTAACATGCACAGAATAATGGGCATATGAAACAAGATAATGACAGGCCGAGGACACAAGCCACAATCACTAATCATAGGCTTGTGGATACAGAATAAAACCCACAATCACATACCAGTAACTGAGAGATGCATCGTAAAATCCACATTCATGTGTCAGGAACAGAAAGGGAAAGTAAAAACACTTGCTGACAAATCTGACGCAGACAGACACAGAGTAATAGCAACATTCACATTCCAGAGACTGACAGATATAGAGCAAAAGCTCCAATCAATTACAAGAAACAAACAGGTACAGAATAAAATACTTACTTGCTTTGTAGTAACTGACAGATACAGAATAAAATCCACATTCACATATCAGAAACTGACAGGTGAAGAGTAAAAGACACAGTAACATGTCACAAACTGACAGATACATGGTGATCTCACATTCACTTGTCAGAATATAAAAGGTAAAGAATAAAATTATTTCTTCCAGACCAGAAACTGAGAGGCACAGAATAAAGGAGCGCCTTTTATTGCAGTAACTGACCAGAACAGAGGAAAATCCATATTCACATGTCAGAAACTGACAGGAACAGAAAGAACACACACTCACATACCAGAAATTGGCACACAGAATAAAATTCACACGCGCATTTCAGAAATTAACTTTACAGATGAAAATCCACAATCATACAGCAGAAAGTGAGATGTACAATTAAACCCAGCTTCTGACACGTGAGGCTAACACACACAGAGTAAAAACAATGCTCATGTCACGTACCAGAAACAGGCAGATGCAGATCACAACCCACACTCACATATCAGATACTGGCAGTTACCGTGTAAAATAACTCTTAATGATCACTGACAGGGATATGATACACTCCACATTCATTCATCAGAAAATTACAGATACAGATAATAAACAGTACTTACATAAAACAGATTGGCAGGAACAGGTTAAAACATACCATCATATATAGATGTCTGATAGGTACAGAATACAGTCGAGGCCTCCAAACCAGAGACTGACATGTCGAGTGAAAACTAGACTCACCTGTCATCAATTAACATGTGCAGTGTGAAGCTATACAAACATATTACTGACTAACAAGTACAGAGGCAAAATCAAACAACCTTCCATAGCAGAAACTGACAGGTACAGATTAAACTCCAAATTCACATATCGGACACTAACAAAGAGAAAGGCCCAGACTTCCATAAGTTTAGTTTCAATAATTAATAAGTACATTATTTAGAAACCCCGGTTGTGTCGGAACCCTCAGTCTCACTCTTTAACACCTCACACTGAAAATCCACACTCCTCTTTTGTCTCCCACGAATCGGGACCAATTTATAATGCGAGATGCGTTTTTTCTAACATTGATCTGAAATGTATCCGGTTACAGAATGTTGTGAATGAGACTTTTTGCCTGCCGGTTACAGACTGTTTTAAAACAGGACAGAGAATGAAGCCGAATAGATGTCGGATTGGAAAAGCGAAACTGGAACTTGTGAGAAAATGTGAAATAATACAATATGGGGGATATTTTTACATCCCTGTCGTAAGGCTATATGATCTATTAACGTGATCTGTAGTGAAGCCGCTCCTTGTTTTACAAATCTGTTGGCGGGCTTTTCAAATTTGAAAAAGAAGCTGTTTGGAGTCTGCCAATCCTGAGCGGTTATTTTCCGCCCTATTAACGTGATGCCTCCGGATTGGTGAACTAAGCAACTATCTGATTGGTAACATGAACAACACAATGAGAAGCTGCACAGAGTGACCAATCACCAGTGTCCTCACTATCATTCATCCAGAAGGGATAAGTGGACGGATTTGATCATTCTTCCTGAACTGTTTTGTAATGTAGTTTTTACAGATTTTTATGATGAAAGATTTTTTTTTGGAGGGGGCGGGTGGGGTGTTAATGTTTGGAAGAGGGGAAAACCGGTGGTAACCCTCAGTCCAAAGCCAAGTCTCACTCCTCTCAGTCTGGACTGCAGTTCCCGGTTGTTCGTGTTCACTGGCTCCCGAGAAATAGGGAACGATGCTGAGCGTGTGGGTGCCGGAGCCCCGGTCTATCTGGCTGCTGTGCTCGAGTATCTGACAGATGGAATCGTCGAACTAGCCGGCAACGCGGCCCGGGACAACAAGAAGACGCGCATCATCCCCAGACACCTCCAGCTGGCCCAAAGGCTCTTTTCAGAGCCACCCACTTTATCTGTGAAAGGGCTGGTTCCTGTCTGAGAGACACATTTGTGTTGCTATGATTCGGGATTTAGCCGCTTGCCTCTGGAGATATTTGTCAGGCATTTTAACAATTCCAGCGTTTCTGCACAAATAAAGCTTTTGTTTAGTCCTAAACTGCTCGCCCCTCCAGTAAAATGATCTGTGCACATTGGTTTCGCTGCTCTAGACCACATTTCTCTGCTGCAGAGATCGCAGCTCTTTGTTTTGCCGGTTTGGTGGCTCTTAAAAGAGCCGTTGTGTTATTTGATGCCAAACTCAGTTCGGGGCAGGGTGAGTTTAGGCGCGCTCCCCGCGGATACGGCGGGCCAGCTGGATGTCTTTGGGCATGATGGTGACTCGCTTGGCGTGGATGGCGCACAGGTTGGTGTCCTCAAAGAGCCCCACCAGGTAAGCCTCGCTGGCCTCCTGCAGGGCCATGACGGCCGAGCTCTGGAAGCGCAGGTCTGTCTTGAAGTCCTGCGCGATCTCCCGCACCAGGTGCTGGAAGGGCAGTTTGCGGATGAGCAGCTCGGTGGATTTCTGGTAGCGGCGGATCTCCCACAGAGCCACATTGCCGGGTCTGTAACGGTGAGGCTTCTTCACTCCGCCCATGGCTGGAGCGCTCTTGCGGGCCGCTTTGGTAGCCAGCTGTTTGCGGGGAGCTTTCCCTCCGGTCGATTTGCGCGCTGTCTGCTTTGTTCTGGCTATTGTGGCAGAAGATGTGGAACAAACACACTGTAAATGTTGAGGCTGCTCAGGGACTGTCTATTTAAGACAGTAGAGGGATCGCCCTAGTGTTGTGATTGGATGCAGCCCCGTCCATCAGTCAAGTTTGAAACCAGCTCTGGGAAATAAAAGGGCGGCGGGAAATGCTGCGCCCTGATTGGTTGAACTGTAACTGAAATGTAATCGAACTCAAAAAGCCCGCCAATTTCAGATAGCAAAACAAGGCAAAGATTTAAAAAAAAACCTAATTTGGCGGGAACAATTATGAAATCTGACTCCTTGCAGCTTCATTTATTTCGTCCGAGATCCCACACTGTCTTCCAACTCGGTTTGACTCGGCCCTCACGAATACATTATCACTTGCAGCCGTTTCATTCATGACGCGCTGAATCAACATGGAAAAGATACATACAGTAAAACAACGCGACAGAGTTGGGTATCCTGGTACATGAATCACAAAATGTTAGTATGCACGGACAACATGAGTTTAGGAAGAGAAATGGAATGATGTCAGTTATTGCAAGGGTAATGGACTATTAAAGTAAGGAAGATTTGCTACAGTTATCCAGGTTATTGGTGAGACTGTATCTGTAATACTGTGTACAGTTTTGGTCTCCTTCCTGATGAAAGCACAGAAATTGCATTTGAAGCAGTTCAGAGAAGGTTCACTCGACTGATCGCTGGGATGAAGGGGTTATCTTCTGGGAAATGGTTGGACCGGTTGGCCTGTATCCATTGGAGTTAAGGAGAATGAGAAGTGATCTTATTGAAATCCATAAGATTTTGAGAGCACTTGGCAGGGTGGATACTGAGAGGATGTTTCCCCTTATGAGAGAGACTCGAACCAGGAATACAAGGATCCTTGCTAAAAGTGAAAGACACAGGAAGCATCTGTAAAGTGTGTAGATTAAACCAATGAGGATAATCGGAACAATTCGGAACCTAATATGGTAAAATAAAGGGTGATAGGGGATATCATCGATACACTTAGCAAGGGGTGAACAGAACATTGTTGGCACACTTAGAAGGAGAAGATAGACTATGGTCAACACAGCAAGAGAAGAAGAAGGAGAGAAGTCTATGTCCAAGCAAGCTCAGAAGCAAGAACCAGTACTGAGTGTTACTGTATACTTACTGTTGTTGCTAAGGATTGACTTTGTGCATCTTAGTTAAGCCTAATAAACTCTCTGACTTGATCACAGAACTTGACTCTGTACCTTGTTGGTCCATCTTGGTCCAGAATCTCAAGGTGAGACGGGTTGGATATTCTCTGTCTCACCTCTGTTCAGGTAACATCTACCTGAAACTTACAGCTCTTTACTATTCACATACATTTCTTTGTATTTTGTCCTCCTCAAACTTCCAAATCATGGTCCTTTGAAAGCAATGTTGTCAATAAAGGTTTCTGTGTCACCGACTGCATACTTCTTCACATTAAAAACACATCAGTTCACTACGACACTCTGTCTCCTAACCTTTAGCCAACTACCATCTCAGCATACCAGTATCAATTTTTAACATGAACTTCTATTTTCTGTGTAACTCTGTTATGTACTACTTGATCGAATGCCTTTTAAAAAGCAGATATCCAATATCGATCCAACTACCTTCAGCAAAGTCAACCCCAAGAATTCAATCAGGTTAGTCGCACATGATTTGTCCTTAGTAAATCGGTATTGCATGTCGCTTATTAACTCATCATTCTTCAAGTTGAAGTTCATTTGATCCTTGACACTTGTCTCCAATTGTTTTCGACCACTGATGGACTGTCGTCACCAGCTTTTTCCTTCCCATTTCTAGAACAGGAGTGTAACATTTGCACTGTTTCAGGCAACTGGAACTACTTCAATATCCAAATATTATCGTCAGGATTTCTGTTATCTCCCTCAGCAATCTGGGATGCTTTCTATCTGGACTATCTATTGAGAACCTCCTTTCTGTCTATTTTCATTCTATCCAACATCTCTGTACCCCTTCTCTACCGGGACATTAACTTCATCCTTGCTTTTGTGAACAGACATATAACGCTCTCATTCATGACCTTTTCCAACACAAGGAGATTTCCGTTCTTTATCCCTAAAAGCTCCGCAATTTCTTGCACTATCATTTTGCATTTTTGTATATTTATCAATAATTTTTATTCTCTCTGCTGTTACTCATTAATATTTTCTTATAATCTCTTGCAAACATTTTTCTTTTTTTCCCTGCACTCTCACTATTCAGCCTGGTTGGATTCATGGTGATGTCGAGGATATGGGATATTTGTATAAATCACTGCCATTATTATTTAAGTGATTGGCGCTGCAAACAATCTTTGAGTCATATTGATCAAAAGCAAATTATTGGTAACGTGTGTGACGCTGAGATTGGAAGGTTGTCTGAATAAGGCAGGGGAGCGGGTGCAGGGGCGGCTCCTCATTTGGCTAAAACAATCTGGTAGAAGTGTAAGGGTGAGTCCGAGTATTTCCAAGATGAAGGATAAACATCTGATAGTCTCTGTTTAATATCATCGGAGTGAAACTCTTGGTCACGGAAATGATACCTGAAAGGCCTTGTGCTGTCAATCTGCCGAGTGTATGGGAGGGAAGGATGGAGTGGAAGAGCCTCTGTATTTCTCCAGTACTGAATTGTAGTGGGTTGGATGTTTTATCAGTCTCTAACTCTGCCTGTTGAGTGAGTAGGCGACAGAAACGATACCAGTTCCCATCCCTGTGTGACTGTCACTCCTTCTGTTGTGTGTGTGCAAGATTAAACCCTGTGTCCCTCTATCCAGCTCTGGCTGCTATATCTGGAAAGATGCTGAGTCTTTCAGTAGTTGATCTGCTCAAACCGAGTTCAAGGCCTGAGTGGTGAACAGAATTTCACATTAATTGTGTGAATAATACGATGATTGAACAGCAGGTTATGATCGACTGGACCAAAGGCTGGAAAAATTCCTGTCCATAAATCTTTCAACAGGGAGTTCGATGATCTGCTGGTTCCGAGTGTTTCAGGGAAACAGGAGTAGAAATCGGCAGCTGAGCCCTGAAAATTCACAGCAAAGACTGTGTACATGAGGACATTTAACAACCGGGAGCTGAAACTCTGGGACGGGCTCTATTGTCACTGTGTTTGTGTGTCCGGTATAATCGCGGCAGCTCCGTGTCTCTCTTGTTTAGAATGAAACAATGAAGATTGCCATTCGGTATTACTCACATTGACCGCGGGTTTCACTCCGGTTAGACAAACCTTTGCTGGCTGAAATGAATTCTACAAGGTCCCAGCAAACACACCGACTTCCTCCTTCCTCCCATGTTTCTGTCGGATTGTTTTGAGAGGAGGGTCTCAATAATAACAAACACCCTGCAGGGAGAGACGGCAATTTGAACATCTAAATAGGATCAACTCCCTGCTTTCTGGGTTATAGATTCCCTCCACCCCACCCCACTCTCCCTCCACCAATCCCCACCCTTCCTCCACCCTAACCCCATGTTCAGTTTCATTGTTCACACATTGATGAGGGTGAAATGGGGAAAGTTCCCATTTATTTTCGTTGCAGAGAGCTGCGCACGCGCGGTATAGCCCCGCCCACTGGAGACGTCATCATGAGGAGAAGAGCGCATGCTCCCCCAACACTGGTTCTGAGCGTCATTCAGTGAGTGAGTGGAAGATTGTTTAGATCAGCTGCGAATGGAGTCATCCGGGTCCCGGGGTAAGTGAACAAACAACATCTGCTTCCAACAGCAACACCAGGTTTGGGAGCGAGTCTGCAGATGTGTTCAGAGATTAACATTGAATAGCGGGGAAGTTCAGCAGGAGTCGGGGACTGTGTGGAATGTACACTAGAGCCCTGGATCCCCGAGTCCAAACCGAGCGGGACCCGAGCACATGTGTCCGCCTCGGCTCGGGCCCAGCTTGCGGCTCCGGCATTCGGGCTCGGGTCCAGTTCGGGTCGGGTCGGACACACTCGGTCAGTCTCTGCTGGTCAGTATTGAAATTAAAAAAAACTGACCGGAGCTGGGAGTCCGGGTCGGAATTGAGTCTGCGCAGTGAGCCGGTGCCGGCACTGTTATCACGCATGCGCTGCACCTTTTTTTGGTTGGGTGTCAGGAAGGGTTGGGTCGGGTCCGCTGTTGTTCGGTCGGGTTCTTGGTGTGTGTGTAGACAGGAGTCCTGACAGTGAACAGTTTATATTTTTTTATATAAATACTGTATATTTTATAATCATTTTACGATAATTATTCATTCAGGACCTTCCTGCTCTCTGCATTTCAGCTGCTCACTGGATAAATTTGCCGCAAGTATTTCAACCTGTAAAGCAGTAGTTTACATAATGTATAATGATATTTACTGAGCCTTCGGGCAATCGCTGTGTTTAGTTAAGCAATACAGATACTGGTAAAGTGTGGAAACAACTCCATGGGTTTCTATTTAACTCATGACCAAACAATCACTGACATTGTGCTCCAATCATCATCTTTTAAACAATCTTTCAACCAGCTGAAACAGATTGTTTATCTGACAGTGCCACAAAAACTTACAAAGATGTCAAAAGATAGATGGACACTCTGAAAGCTTTGGAGGTTTGAGATTCATCCATGACATCAAATAATCTAGGCTAAGAATATTTTTCTTTAAAAAAAGTGATAGGTCACTTCATGCAAAATTGTATTAAATGTCAATGCTGGAAATTGTTCAACATGCTTTGTCAATGTTAACATATATGTTTTGTTTTGATTTGTCGGCTATTCGAGGTGTTGGCTATTATGTGTATGCTGATCAACCAGAAGTCTTCAATCAAACATTAATGTAGATCTGCAGTACTGTAGACTAATGATCAGACAGCACTGGGAATATGCAGTACTGTAGACTAATGATCAGACAGCACCGGGAATCTGCAGTACTGTCGACTAATGATCAGACAGCACCGGGAATCTGCAGTACTGTAGAGCAATGATCAGACAGCACCGTGAATCTGCAGTACTGTAGACTAATGATCAGACAGCACTGGGAATATGCAGTACTGTAGACTAATGATCAGACAGCACCTGGAATCTGCAGTACTGTAGACTAATGATCAGACAGCACCGGGAATCTGCAGTACTGTAGACTAATGATCAGACAGCACCTGGAATCTGCAGTACTGTAGACTAATGATCAGACAGCACCGGGAATCTGCAGTACTGTAGACCAATGATCAGACAGCACTGGGAATCTGCAGCACTGTAAACTAATGATCAGGCAGCACTGGGAATCTGCAGTACTGTAGACTAGTGATCAGACAGCACCGGGAATCTGCAGAACTGTAGACTAGTGATCAGACAGCACCGGGAATCTGCAGAACTGTAGACTAATGATCAGGCAGCACCGGGAATCTGCAGTACTGTAAACTAATGATCAGGCAGCACCGGGAATCTGCAGTACTGTAGACTAGTGATCAGACAGCACTGGGAATATGCAGTACTGTAGACTAATGATCAGACAGCACCTGGAATCTGCAGTACTGTAGACTAATGATCAGACAGCACCGGGAATCTGCAGTACTGTAGACCAATGATCAGACAGCACTGGGAATCTGCAGCACTGTAAACTAATGATCAGGCAGCACTGGGAATCTGCAGTACTGTAGACTAGTGATCAGACAGCACCGGGAATCTGCAGAACTGTAGACTAGTGATCAGACAGCACCGGGAATCTGCAGAACTGTAGACTAATGATCAGGCAGCACCGGGAATCTGCAGTACTGTAAACTAATGATCAGGCAGCACCGGGAATCTGCAGTACTGTAGACTAGTGATCAGACAGCACTGGGAATATGCAGTACTGTAGACTAATGATCAGACAGCACCTGGAATCTGCAGTACTGTAGACTAATGATCAGACAGCACCGGGAATCTGCAGTACTGTAGACCAATGATCAGACAGCACTGGGAATCTGCAGCACTGTAAACTAATGATCAGGCAGCACTGGGAATCTGCAGTACTGTAGACTAGTGATCAGACAGCACCGGGAATCTGCAGAACTGTAGACTAATGATCAGGCAGCACCGGGAATCTGCAGTACTGTAAACTAATGATCAGGCAGCACTGGGAATCTGCAGTACTGCAGACTAGTGATCAAACAGCACCGGGAATCTGCAGCACTGTAGACTAATGATCAGACAGCACCTCTTTACCCTCTCTCGTGCAGTTACATCATTTCTGTAATGAGGTGACCAGAACTGCACACCGTTTCAGGTATGTGAGGGTGAGATTCACTCTCTATCTTACTGTCTCCAGGATGTGTCCCTCTTGTGAGATTGATATAGTGTCTTTCAATTTGATCGTGGGTGTGCTTTTGAATTGAGATTGATGCACCTAACTTGCAGCAGTACAGAATTGGAATGCATTGGACACAATGTCTGTATCTTCTGCTTTGTTTGATTGCTGGATTGAAAATGTGTCTCTGAACTTGGGATCAGTGAGGGTTTGACTAGTTCTGCTCCATGTGACTCTGGAATTAACTGATGGCCTCTGGGAGTGATAGCATACCAACTCTGTGTTGCAAGGAGCTGACTGCACATTTCCTTGTGCCTGGGAATCTTCACTTTCATTCTGTTCCCTTGAAGTATTTGCCTTCAGAAAGGAAGAACAACATATCTTGGAACTGAAGATCGGTTGAGGTGGAAGCTAGAAAAGAGATTAATGTAACATTTGAATCCATAATCATTATTACTAACCACAAATACTCACCAGAAATACAAAGAATGTCAGTGTCTGATTTCACTGCAGATCTCAGCATCTGCTGACCAGGTGTTTTGGCCGATTTACAACAATTTAGTGACATCCAGAAACAAGGCAACATCTGCACTGCTCCAAGATTGGGATAACCTGAGGGATGTTTGTACAGATCAGGTTTCTATTTCCATCTGACATTATAACATAAGAACCTAAGAAGTAGGAGCAGGAGTAGGCCATTCAGCCTCTCCAGTCTGATCCGCCATTCAATGAGATCATGGCTGATCTGATCCTGGATTCAGCTCCATTATCCTACCTGCTCCCCGAACAAATTACTCCCATGGAGATCAAAAGTTGAACTCATCCTTGAATATATTTAACAACCCAGCCTCCAGTGCTCTCTGAGGTAGAGAATTCCAAAGATGATTGACGCTTTGAGAGAAGAAATTCCTCCTTACCACCGTCTAAAATGGGAGACTCCTTATTCTGAAACTGTGCAGCCTGGATCTTGATTCAACTATTCACTGTACACTCACAGTAAACAGCGTGAAACAGGAGTTAAACCACGAACATGCATCACAGAACTGAGGCGAGAAACAGCAAAGATTTTCAACAGCAGCTTATTCACGTTCTGTCTCACTTACCCAGTGCACAAACACAGGCCGAGAAAGGCCTCTCCATTCCGCCGCTGACTCCATGTTGCAGAATCAGTTCATCCTCCACATTGCCTCTCACAAACAGCCCGCGACTCCCCCTGAACTTGCTCCGGAGTCAATGGCGATCTCTGATCCAGACTGCGGACAGGGTCCCAAAGCAATGTGCTGCTGGAAGCAGATTGTTGTTTGCTGCCTTACCCCGAGGCCGTAATATCTCCATTCCCTCTGTTAAAAACTAACTCTTTCCGCTCACTGAGTAAATGGCGTTCAACGGATTTGCTGGCGGAGGGGAGCGCGCATTGCGCTCGTTCGCTCATTCACAATCACTGGTGGGGGCGGTGCTGTACCGCGCATGCGCCTCATTCAGCAATGGTTTGAAAAACAAAAAACAATCGGAACTTTCTCCAGTTCAGTTTTATCTGATTTTGAGCAATGGAACCGGGACTGTGGGCAAGATTAGAGAAGGTTTCCAGCTGGGAGATTACCCTTTTACCAAGCTCAACTTGAGATCATTCTCTGCAAAAAGTTTGCTGTTCATTCGCTCGAATTCTCAAAGTGATCCTCCGAGGGAGTCGATGTGTTTGCAGGAATGGCGCAGGAGTCAATTTCTGACAGTTACAGTCACAGATCAATTTAATCAGATTGAAACTGTCTGTCGCTGAGAGTCATTGCGAAGGGTTTGAGCTGAAAGATTACAGAGAGTTCAACAGGGCAGAGAAAGTTACACTTGGGACATTGTATGCCTCACTCTCTGACACTTTCCCGGACTGTGAGATTAATAATGTGTCTTCCTCTGGCACCATATCAGTGAGAGATGAGATTGTAGCGTCTGTTTCCCCAGGCGGATCTTTCGAGATAAAAACGAATCTGACATTTCAGTCGACAGCACAATAATTACAGGCGACTCAGTCTAACCTCAGTTGTGGGAAAATTATTGAAATCTATTCTGAGAGAAAAGATAAACTGTCACTTAGAAAGGCACATACAAACTGAATTGAATTTTAAAAAGGATTATAGATGAGGGTAGTGCAGTTGATGGATTCTACATGAATTTTAGCTTTTGACAAGTTCCCAAAATACAGAATCTTTAAAAAATAAAATCTCATGGGATCCAGGGAAATGCAGCAAGGTGGATGCAAAATTGGCTCAGTGGCAGGAATTGTTGAAGGCTGCTTTTGAGACTGGAGGGCTGTTTCCAGTGGTTTTCCCCAGGGCTCAGTAATGGGTCCCCTGTTTTGTTGATGATCTATACAAACAATTTGGACATAAATGTTGAGGGACACGATCAAGACGTTTGCAGACGACACCAATATTGGCCGTGTGGTTGATAGCGAGGAGGATTGCTGTGGACCGGAGGAAGATGTTTGTGGTCAGGTCAGAAGGGCAGAAAAGTGGCAAATTGAGTTCAATCCGGAGAAGTGTGACGTGATGCCCTTGGGGAGGTCAAACAATGCAAAGGAATACACGATTAATGGGAAAATACTGAGAGGAGCAGAGGAGGTGAGGGACCTTCTAGTAAATGTCCACGGATCCCTGAAGGTAACAGAGTAGGGCGGTAATATGGTTAAGAAGACATATGGAATCCTTTCCTTTATTGGCCGAGTTATAGAATATAAGAGGAGGAAGGGTATGCTGGAACTTTATCATCATTGGTTAGGCCAGAACTTGAGTTCTGTGTGCAGTTCTGGTCACGTCATTACAGAAAGGATGTAACTGCACTCGAGAGAGTACAGAGGAGATTTACAAGCATGTTGACGGGACTGAAAAATGCAGCTCTGAGGAAAGATTGAATAGACTGTGGTTGTTCTCCTTGGAACAGAGTAGGCTGACGGGAGATCTGATTGAAATGTATAAAATGCTGAAGGGCCTGGATAGAGTGGAGCTGAAGGGTCTATTTACCTCAGCATTGAGATCAAAACCTGTCCTGGGAACTCTACATTTTTCGAACAGTTCGGCATGGGAATGTGTAGATGTGAATATTGTGTAAGAGAGAGTGTATTAAAGGGGCAGGCGGGTTAGTCTAATGTCACTGTGTTTGTGGGTCAGGACTCATCGCCGGATTTCCGAGTCCCCCTTGTGTCAAGTAACAAGATTTTCCAGTCAAAGAAGCACATTGCTCCCCTTCTCATTCCCAAAGTGGGAATTCAGTGTAGTTTCTTTGTTGATTTCAAGATTTCAGTCAAAATGTAGAGAACACGTCAGCTATCGGGGGAGAGAGCGCCATCAGTGCAGCAATAAAACGGGTTTCAGTCAAAAATGGAGTCTTTACTTCAAGTGCAAACCTTTCGACAGCAAGCATTCTGATGTCAGAGATAGGAAGGATCTAGTCTGGGACTCTGCAGTACCCGAATTTCAGTGGAATTGGAGAGTTTAGGGCCAGAGAGAAACACAGAGAGGCAGCAGGAGCCGGGAGCTGACAGCAGGTTGTCTCCGCCTCCGTCCGCTCACTGCCTTTAAGTTGCTCAGTGCCGCCACCACCAGCTTCATTTCTGACCCAGTTCCTACTGACAGAGAGAATTTGTGCAGAGTCCTGGACATGACCGAGACAGCAGCCGGCGAAACGGCTCCTCCAGCCGCCGCCGCTGAAGTCAAGACTCCCAAGAAGAAGAAATCGGCTCCCCGGAACAATTCAGCCGGTCCCACGTTGAGCGAGAAGATCCTCAAGATTGTGGCGGATTGCTCCGATCGCAGGGGGACCTCACTGCCCTCCATAAAGAAGCCTCTGGGTAGGAGCGGTGTGGATGTGGGGAGGTTCAGGACCCAAATCAAGCAAAGTATCAGGAGGAATGTGAACAAAGGCTCCCTGGTGCAGAACAGCGGTACGGGCGCCTCCGGCTCCTTGAGAATCCCTAAGCAGGGAACCAAGGGAAATGTGGGAAAGAAAGTGAAGTCAGGAGCAGCCAAAAAACCTTCAGTGAAGAAAACAGCTGGCAAGAAAGTGACAGCAAAGAAATCAGCAGCCAAGAAATTACCAGTCAAGAAACTAGCAGACAAGAAATCGGCAGCGAAGAAAGCAGCAGGCAAGAAAGTGACCAGCAAGAAGGCGGCAACGCCAAAGAAATCCCCAGCGAAGAAAGCAGCGCTTCCGAAAAAGCCTCCTGTGAAGAAGGCCAAAAAACCAAGAGTGCCACGGGCGGAAAGGCACTCAAGAAAGTTCAATCATCAAGCGGCAAGACCAAACCGAAAGCAGCAAAGGCTCAGAAAGCAGCCCCTGGAAAGAAGTGAAACTGCACGGGAAACTTGTAGACATCTGAACCCAAGGGCTCTTTTCAGAGCCACCCACATCTCTCAGGAAAGAGCTGATCCCCCGATCAAATGATCCCTGTCCCGCCGCCGTGTGCACATTTCACATCGAAATGATGGGAAGTAAATGCAGGATCCCTGGTGACTCACTGACATACACTACACTCAGCCCTTCCCCCACTCTCTGTAACTAAACAGAGGGATGTCCCGGCCTCACTGTAACTGGGGATATGTTCGGTACAGTCTCAGTTCATGCTCGTTTCACTAATTCAGAGTGTGAGGGTCTAACACAGGAAACTGGCGAGAAATCCCGCGTCACAACTCAAACCCCAATACATGAGTTTCTCTAATTCAGCTGGGGTAAGGTGTTAGTAAAATACTCAATCCGTCTGGGAGGGGAGGTGTGTGGAAACGGGTTGACTTGTGATCGGAAGCACTGTACTGAGGCGGATATATGATCAACTTTTAATTGTTATAGATCCTTATTTAAAAGCTCCGGGTTTCTGTTATCTTTGACTAGAAAGGCCGCGTCTGGAAGTTTTGTGCTGAGCTCTGTTGTTGAGCAATGTTTTTTTTTTGAATTGGCGGTTCGAGCAAGTGGGAGGCGGAGCTGGAGGATGAAAGACATTTCTCAGCTCTGTCTGTCACTCAGTTTCCTCTCCGCCCCGCCTCTGTCCCTTTTTCAGTCAGGTCCGGGCGGGCTGTATAAAAAAGGCAGCAGAAACAGCTCGTTTCTCATTCAGCAGTGATTTGACTGAAGAAGCGTCATGTCTGGAAGAGGTAAAGGAGGCAAAGGATTGGGCAAAGGTGGAGCAAAGCCCGGCACCGCAAAGTGCTTCGTGAAAACATCCAGGGCATCACCAAGCCAGCAATACGCCCCCTGGCTCGCCGTGGTGGAGTGAAGCGCATCTCGGGTTTGATCTATGAGGAGACCCGCGGGGTGCTGAAGGTTTTCCTGGAGAATGTGATCAGAGATGTGGTCACCAACACTGAGCACGCCAAGCGCAAGACGGTCACCACCATGGATGTGGTGTACGCTCTGAAACGCCAGCCCGTACTCTCTTTGGATTCGGTGGCTAAACAAATCCACCCTTTCTACCAAACACAAAGGCTCTTCTAAGAGCCACCCAAAGACTCACAGAGAGAGCAGTGACATTGGAATTGGAATTAATAAGATCAAGTTATCTGCATATTGTTTATCTTTATCAACAACGGCTTTTATACATCATTACAGTCTCTCATTATATTTACATATCACAGCAATTTCACTGTCTTTTTTTGTTCATTGTTTATCAAACGCATCATGAATTAAACGGTTGCATTTGATAATTTATACGTGAGGGTCTGAACTGCCGGCACGAAGCGGGATTTACTGCCGTTATAGTTAGTAATGACTGGCGCTTTATTCCCGCCAGAGACCATTATTCAAACTGTGTTGTAAGACACAGAGGGGGATCTAGGACTTTAGAATTAGAATTAGAACATTACAGCCCTCGATGTTGCGCCGACCTGTGAAACCTAATTCTAATTCTAATCTAATCTACACCATCTGACCTACACTATTCCATTTTCATCCATATGTCTATCCAATGACCACTTGACCAATGACTAACAAATAAAGCTACAGGGAGTGAGATTTTATAATTGTTCCCGTTATATTAGGTGTCGTTTCAAAAAAAATCTTTGCCTTGTTTGCTAATCTGAGATTGGCGGCCTTTTTGAAATTGATTAAATTTCAGTTTCAGTTGCAGTTCAACCAATCAGGGTCCAGCATTTCCCGCCGCCCTTTTCCTTCCCAGAGCTGGTTTCAAACTTGACTGATGGACGGGGCTGCATCTAATCACAACACTAGGGCGGTCCCTCTACTGTCTTAAATAGACAGGCCATGAGCAGCCTCAACATTTGCAGTGTCTTTGTTCCACATCTTCTACCATAATGGCCAGAACCAAGCAGATAGCGCGCAAATCGACCGGAGGGAAAGCTCACCGCAAGCAGCTGGCTACCAAAGCGGCCCGCAAGAGCGCTCCAGCCACGGGCGGAGTGAGGAAGCCTCACCGTTACAGACCCGGCACTGTGGCTCTCCGGGAGATCCGCCGCTACCAGAAATCCACCGAGCTGCTCATCCGCAAACTGCCCTTCCAGCGCCTGGTGCGGGAGATCGCGCAGGACTTCAAGACAGACCTGCGCTTCCAGAGCTCGGCCGTCATGGCCCTGCAGGAGGCCAGCGAGGCTTACCTGGTGGGGCTCTTTGAGGACACCAACCTGTGCGCCATCCACGCCAAGCGAGTCACCATCATGCCCAAAGACATCCAGCTGGCCCGCCGTATCCGCGGGGAGCGCGCCTAAACTCACCCTGCCCCGAACTGAGTTTGGCATCAAATAACACAACGGCTCTTTTAAGAGACACCAAATCGGCAAAACAAAGATCTGCGATCTCTGCAGCAGAGAAATGTGGTCTAGAGCAGCGAAACCAATGTGCACAGATCATTTTATTGGAGGGGCGAGCAGTTTAGGACTAAATAAAAGCTTTATTTGCCGATCATTGTGTAAAAGCTTTCGTTTGTATATGCGGTAGAATTGCTAAAATCCCTGACAAATATCACAAGAGGGGAGCCGCTAAATGCCCGAATCCAGTACGGAGAAGGCTGAGGGAAGATCTGATTGAAAATTACAACATTTTGGCGGGCCTGGAGAGAGCGGAGCTGAAGAGTCTTAGCAGAGAGGTCAGTGACAATGGGGCATATGTTTAAAGTGATTGGTAGAAAAATTAGAGGGAAAACGAGGATTTTATTTTCACCCAGAGGGTGGTGGGGGGTCTGCAACACACTGCCTGAAAGGGTAGTTGAGGCAGAGACCCCGAACTTATTGAAAAGGAATCTGGATATGCATCTCAAGTGCTGTAATCTGCAGGGCGATGGACTGAATGCTGGAAGGTGGGATTAGAATAGGTGGGTCGTTTTTCGGCCTGCACCGACACGATGGGCTTTACCACCAGTCTTCCCTCTTCCAGACATTTCCACAATCTGACAAACACTTTCAGGAAGACTGCTGAGAAAAGCCCACAATAGTCCCATTTATACCTTCGGGAGGAATGGTGTCGGGGGCACTGGTGATTGGTCACTCTGCACTGGGTGTCATTGAACTCTTCATTTGACCAATCAGAGAGCTGCCAATCCGGAGACGCCAAGGATATGAGGGCGGAAAATAACGGCGCGAAATTGTCAGACTGCAAACGATTTCTCAAATTTGAAAAGCCCGCCAATATATTTGTAAAATACAGAGCGGCTTCAATATAGATCATCACATTTATAGGTAACTTGGTTTGACCGCAAATATTTTAAAATCTTTTTCATATTGTATTATTCCACATGTGGTAACAATTTCCAGATTCACTTTCACATTCCGCCATCTATTCGGGTTCACTCTCTATCCTTTTTGAAACATTCTATAACCAGCGGACAGAAAGCCTCTTTCACAGCATTCTGTAACCATTTCAGCTCAATGTTCCTAATGATACCGCATCACTGACTATAGATTGATCCCTATTGGTGAGAGACAACAGCGGAGTGTATAATTTTAGTGTCAGGTGTCAAAGAGTGAGACTGAGGGTTCCCACACCACCGGGGTTTCTAGATAATGTGCTGATTACTTACTGAGGACAAACTTTGATCTCGGGATATGAGTGACTGAGAAATGATGCTTGTGCATTAAATCAGATTTTATTATCGAAATACAGCAGAGGGGCCGAATATGAACGCGTCCGTGAACAAAGCTCACAAATGGTCAGTAATTAATGATCGGGACATTATTAAGTAGAGACAGGAAGATCGCACGGGCAGTGAAACTGTATTAACCAGAATCTGTGGGATTAAAACAGAGATCACAAAGGCAGTTAGAAAATACTTGCTAAAAATATCAAAACAAATTGATATTATAGAGATTAATGTTGTAGCTTTTTGAGAGACGTTGTGGGTGGCTCTTAAAGTTCGGAACTCGCATTTTATACACATCCCCAGAGCTCCATGTTAATGAAGGATGGGTGAAAACCATGTTCGTGATTGGCTGGTTTACAGTGAAGTCAATTCTTGAGATTCTGTATTTATCTGATTGGGTATCTAAAGTAACCAATCAAATTTAGTGCTCCGCGAAGCCACAATATTTCGCCGCAGTCAGCTCATCCATTGCTTTTGCCTGTCACCTATCCACCGATATCCCTGACTTTCTCACTCCCTCTGCTACTCTCTCTTCAACTGTTTCAGTTCTGTTGGCACCAGCCCGTCACCTTTTTCATTCTGCCCGGATCATTACTCCTCACGTCAGCTTACTCACAGAAGACAAGGTGGCCGAGTGATTAAAACGATGAACAGCTAATCTGTTGTGATCTGCATGCGTGTGTTTGAATTCCATACTCCTTGTTTCTTAATGTTTAAAATAAGAGCACGGGCTTCGTGTTCCATTCGAGTGCACTGTTTCTTTCTAAACAAGACATACGGATGTGTAAAATAAACACGGTGACGGGGTTGTAGTGGAGTATTGCATCCACTTCTGGTTATTTGAGGGTACAGAGGAGATTTATCAGAATGTGTGAAGTAGAGATGGGTTTGTTCTCCATTGGATCAACAACATTGAAACAGTTGAAGAGACAGTAGTAGAGGGAGTCAGAATGTCAGAGATATTAGTGGATAGGTGACAGGCAAGATCTGTGGACGAGCTGACTGAAAGGAGATTTACAACAAGTGTGAAACATCATGACAAGTGAGACAAGGAAAAACACTTCCCATTAGCTCAATGTACAAGGACACAGTGACAAAAATTGAGAATTTTGGTAGGAGAATTGGGGCGAACACGGTGTGTGTGGTGATGATCTGGAACTCACTTCCCACAAGGGTGCTGGAAGTAGAGACAATCAATTATTCAAGAGATTATTGACACAGCATTTGAAGGAATTAAACTTGCAGAGCTACAGGGATCGAGCGGTGGAGTGAGTGTGACTGGATTGCATTGTGGAGAGCTGTCATGGACTCGATGGGCCAAATAGCCTCCTTCGGTGCTGTAAATAACTCTATGTTTACTATTAGTTTCTGACTGAAAACTGATCAGTTTAGAGGCTATTTTAAATCTATATTTATTCAAAAAATGATAAATTTCCGGGAGACGTACATGGATGATGAGAATCATTTTATAAATTGCATTGACTTGTTCTGTTTTAAAACTGTTTTTTTTTATATTTTGTCTGTGTGCAGCTTGTACTCTGTCCCCGTCAGTTCCTGGTCTGTGAGTGTGAGTTTACCTCTTTATCTTTCATTCTCTGTTTTATAAGTGTGGGTCCAATCTTTACCCAGAGCGCTGTTTGTGAACTGAACTTTACCTATTTCCCTTTTTATGATTGTTCAACAAAGATCTGGACTCTTGTTGCTGACTGAGAACTCATTTTTTAGTTTAAAGGACATGTCTTGTTTAACATAAATTTCATTCAAAGAAAATCGAAGCTCAGCATTGTGGGAGATGCACATGAATGATGAGAGTCTATTTGTAAGTTTTAATTTGGAAATCACATTGAAAATTTTTAAGTTATAAAATGAAGCTGCATGATACCGGAATTGAGGTCTACAGTTAAAGAGACAGTAGCAGAGGGAGTCAGAAAGTCAGGGATATTGGTGGATAGGTGACATCAAGATCAATGGACGAGCTGACTGAAGGGACATTGACAACAAGTGTGAAACATCATGACAAGTGAGACAAGGAAAAACAGTTCCCATTAGCTCATTGTACAAGGACATAGTGACAGAAATTGAGGATTTGGGGCAGGAGATGTCTGGCGAACACGGACTGAGTGGTGATGATCTGGAACTTACTTCCCATAAGGGAGCTGGAAGTAGAGACAATCAATTACTTCAAGAGATTATTGACACAGCGTTTGAAGGTATTAAACGTGCAGAGCTACAGGGATCGAGCGGTGGAGTGAGTGTGACTGGACTCACCGGACACACAAACACAGTGACAATAGAGCCCGTCCCAGAGTTCCAGCTCCCGGTTGTTAAATGTCCTCATGTACACAGTCTTTGCTGTGAATCTCTGGGGTTAGTTGCCGATTCCTTGCCTTGTATCCCTTAAACACTCGGAGCCAGGAGATCATCGCTCTCCCTTTTGAAAGATTTATTGACAGGAATTTTTCGAAACTTTGGCTGAGTCGATCATAACCTGCTGTTCAATCATAGTATTATTCAAAGAATTAATGAGACATTCTGTTCACTACTTGGGTCTTGAACTCGTTTTGAGCAGATCAACAAGTGAAAGGTTCAACATTTTTGCAGAGATAACAGACAGAGCTGGATAGAGGGACTCAGGGTTAATCCTGCACACACAGGACAGTAGGAGTGACAGTCACACAGGGACGGGAACTGATCTCGATTCCGTTGCCTACTCACCCAACAAGGACAGTTCGGGACTGACTAAACATCCAACTCACTATAATTCAGTGCCGGAGAAAGACAGAGGCTTGCCCACTCCATCTTTCCTTACTGTATCTGGGACATTATGTAAGGGAAAGTGTTCCAGTGCCTCTCACTCGCAGACAGCAACTGACATGTGTTGAGACAGTCAGTGTTAGTCTTTCACTTACCATGAACAGGCGCCTCACCAAGAACCTGTAAATCCAATATCCCGAAGCAGCTGTTCTACTCAGAACTTGGTCAAGGTAGGAGAACCCCAGGAGGACAGTGGAAACACTTAAGAGATGTCCTCAAATTATCCCTCATTTGGGAAGACATTGTACACTTCAGGGATATTTGTCAGGAACATGCAAAGGTGAACTCGAGGCAGCGAAGGGAGCACCCAAACCTCCGATGCAGTCATTTACCTGATCCTTCCAGCACCACCTGTCCCTGATATGACAGAGTCTGCAGATCATGCATTGGACTTATCAGCCATTTCAGAACCCATAAAACTGGAGTGGAAAAAAGTCATCCCTGATCGCGAGGGACTGTCTGAGATGGCAGAGAATAAATAAGCCAATATAATGATCAGCAATAATAATGAACTGGATAGGGAGGAGATCGAGAGCAGGGCGATAGAATAGGGAGGGGAAGTGGCCTGTGACGTTTATATAATGTAACACATTGACAGAGATCCTGTTCTATTTGGGTAAATACTTATTCAAGATAGAAAAATGTGAACTAGTCTCTCGCTGACATATTGTACCAGAGCCAACCACTCTATTATTTCCAAACTCAAAACAGGGCCAGATTATGAACAAATACTGTATTTCTCACTGAACCACTTTTACCTGTTGGACTCTCTGCAGATTCGCAGGACAAGGATGGTTGAATCTACACACATTACAGATGGTACCCGATTCTTTCCATTTTAGCAAGGATCCTAAAGGTTACATTCTTGCTGATGCCAGAACATTTTTTTCTTTAATTCTGCCTTCATCTCATCTCTCTGCCTGCAAGGAGTGCTGGTGTCTCTCCCATTGTTCTCACACAAAGGTTTAAACAAAGTATAGACTTGAAAACACATTTCATAATAAAGCAAGCAACAGATCAAACAGACTTCAATATATTGACGTACAAAGCATATCATTCGTCCGATTACTTTCGCTTTCCTTATTTTTTACAAACGTAAAATTTGTCACGGTCCATCGCCCCCACATTGTGGATTCTTCTCCAGCTACATGACTTGCCTTTTTTTCCTATGGCTACGTGCATCTTCCACACTGACACATTTCTCAACATGACATTTTGACGTAGTTCAGTGAAGATGACCGTCATGCTTGACAATCCGACCTTGACATTGCGGTTCTTGCATAAATGTAAGCTATGTAAATGCTCTAAACTTTACACAGCGGTGAGCAGTGTTCAGTGGTGCAGTGGTTAGCCTCACAGCTCCAGTGACCTGAGTTCAATTCTGGGCACTGCCTGTGTGTAGTTTGCAAGGTCTCCCTGTGTTTGCGTGGGTTCCATCCGGATGCTCCAGTTTCCACCCACATGCCAAAGACTTGCAGGTAGATAGGTAAATTGGCCATTAGCCAATGTGTAGGTAGGGAAATATAGGACAGGTGGGGATGTGATAGGAATATGGGATTAGTGTCGCATTAGTATAAATGGGTGGTTGATGGTCGGCACAGTCTCGGTGGGCCGAAGGGCCTGTTTCAGTGGTGTATCTCTAAACTAAACTAAAATCTGGTGTCTTGGACAGAAACTATCAGTTGATCTATCAAAGTCTCTTGGTGTTATGCTCCTAGCCATGCTTACAACACAACTATTCTTTTCTTCTTGAAAAGCTTGGATAGATGGCTCTGGATTGTGTATCTCAGTAAGTGGTTGTTCTCCTTCCGGCAATGTGGATTGAGGGGAAATTTGATACAGGTGTACGTAATTTAGACAAGGAGAACCTGTTCCCATTAGTTGATGGTGCAAGAACTAGGAGAGAGAGAAAATTGGTTTTGGGGAAGAGATGCAGGGGAATGTTGTTTTACCTGCTGCAACTGTCTGTCCACAAGTGTGGTGGAAGCAGAGACAATCAATGATTTCAATAGGAAACTGGAGAAACACTTGAAGGAAACAAACTTGCTGCAGAGCGACGTCGAACAAGCAGGAGAATGAATCTGATTAGATGATGAGAATATTTTATCAACTTCAATTCTGTAATAGCTTTGACAATTTTTTCCTTTGTAAAATACTGCAACATAAAGATGACCTGCGATTGGACATTGCGGTGACCAAGCACAACAGCTCCTTGCAGATCACCACAATGTACAAAAATAAAGCACCAAGCACATCGGCTCTTTTAAGATCCACTGACAGCCTCTCAGAAAGAATCGATTTACTGCAGTTATTTGAATACCAACTGCTCACATTTCAGCTGAAGGTAACTTCGAGATCTCCGACAAGACCGTTCATGGATCAGTTCGATCATTGCGTCACTTTTTAATTCCCTGCCTTAAAATAAATACCGGCCAACGATCTGTATTGTACCTGTCAGTTCCTGGTATGTGAATGTTGATTTGACTCTGTACCTATCACTTCCTGGTATGTGAATGTAGATTTTACTCCGTACCTGTCAGTTTCTGGTATGTGAATGTTGATTTTACTCTGTATCTGTCAGTTCCTGGGATGTGAATGTTGATTTTACTCTGTACCTGTCAGTTTTTGGTATGTGAATGTTGATTTTACTCTGTACCTGTCAGTTCCTGGTATGTGAATGTTGATTTTACTCTGTACCTGTCAGCTTTTGGTATGTGAATGTTGATTTTACTCTGTATCTGTCAGTTCCTGGGATGTGAATGTTGATTTTACTCTGTAACTGTCAGTTCCTGGTCTGTGAATGTTGATTTTACTCTGTATCTGTCAGTTCCTGGTTTGTGAATGTTGATTTTACTCTGCATCTGTCAGTTTCAGCAATGAGAGGGGTCAACAGAAGATCGTTAGCTCTTAGAAGGAGAAGGTAGAACACAATCAAGAAAACACAGAAAAGGAAGAAGATGGAGAGAAGTCCGTGCCACAGCAAGCACAGAAACAAGAACGGATGTTGTGTGTTACTGAATATCTATTACCATTGTTAAGTATTAACTTTGTGCATCTTAGTTAAGCCTAATAAACTCTCTGACTTGGTCACATAACTTGAGTTTGTACCTTGTAGGTCTATCTTGGTCAGGAATCTAAAGGTGAGATGGGTTGGGTATTCTCTGTCTCACCTCTGTTCAGGTAACATCTACCTGAAACTTCCAGCTCTTTACTATATGCATACATTGCTATGTATTTTGTCCTCCTCAAACTTCGAAAATGTGGGCCCGATAAAAACATTGTTCTCCGTACAGTTTTCTGCGTCACCCCACTGCATAGTTGTGCCCAGGAAGCAAAAAGGATCAGTTCACGACGAAATTCTAAAATAAAAGCAAAATACTGCGGATGCTGGAAATCTGAAATAAAAACAAGAAATGCTGGAAATACTCAGCAGTTCTGGCAGCATCTGTGGAGAGAGAAGCAGAGTTAACGTTTCAGGTGAGTGACCTTTGATCAGAATATTTGCAGCACTTTCTGTTTTTATTTCACATTTCCAGCATTCACAGTATTGTCTTTTTATTAACGGAAACGTATTGCTCAGGGACAAGTTAAAATGATTGCAAAGCGTTCTGTTAATCACACCGACGCCCGAAGCAGACAGTATCGTAAGCGATGGTGGAATAGCGGTGAGCACAGCTGCCTTCCAAGCGTTTGACTTGTGTTCGATTCCCGGACGTCGCACTCTTAAATTGCAGGTTTACTTCATGTTGCAGTATTTTACAAAGGAAAAAAATGTCAAAGTCTTGACAGAATTGAAATTGATAAAATATTCTCATCATCCAATCAGATTCATTCTCCTGCTTGATCAGCATCGCCCTGCAGCAAGTTTGTTTCCTTCAAGTGGTTCTCCAATTTCCGATTGAAATCATTGATTGTCTCTGCTTCCACCACACTTGTGGACAGACAGTTGTCGCAGGGAAAGCAAAAAGTGCTTCCTCACATTTCCCTGCATCTCTTTCCCAAAACCATCAATCTGTGTTTCCTAGTCCTTGTACCATCAACTAATGGGAACAGGTTCTCCTTGTCTAACTTACCTATACCTGCATCAGATCTCCACTCAATCCACATTACTGGAAGGAGAACAACCACTTACTGAGATAACACAATGTAGAGCCATTTATCCAAGCTTTTCAATAACAAAATAATAGTTGTGTTGTAAGTAAAATAGATGGGAGCATAACATCAAGAGACTTTGATAGATCTGATTGTCTCTGCCCAACGCACCAGATTTTCTGTATCACCTGAACACTGCTCACCGCTGTGTAAAGTTTAGAGTATTTTCATAGCTTACATTTATGCAAGAACTGCAATGTCAATGTTGGATTGTAAAGCATGACGGTCATCTTCACTGAACTATGTTAAAATCTCATGTTGAGAGATGTCTCAGTGTGGAAGATGCACGGAGCCATAGGAAAAAAAAGACAACCCATGCAGCTGGAGGGGGATCCACAATGTGGGGGCGATGGACCGTGACATATTTTGCGTTTGTGACAAATAAGGACAGCTAAAATAATAGGATTAATGATATGCTTTGTACCTCAATATATTGAAGACTGTTTGATCTGTTGCTTGCTTTATTATGAAATGAGTTTTCAAGGCCATACTTTGTTTAGACATTTGTGTGAGGACAATGGGAAGGAAACCAGCACTCCTTGCAGGGAGAGAGATGGGATAAAGGCAGAATTAAAGAAAAAAATGTCTGGGATCAGTAAGAATGTAACCTTTAGGATCTTTGCTAAAATAGAAAGAATCGGGAAACATCTGTAATGTGTGTAGATTCAACCATGAACTAACTAGTGTCAAACAATGATGTCAACCTGGACCAATTAAGAAACTTAGAACAATTCAAAACTAATATGGTAACATCCTTGCACCACAAGAAGGATAAAAGAAAGGGTTTAACAGTACATCGTCAGCACACTTACACAGGGGTCAACAGAAGATCGTTGGTACTTAAAAGGACAAGATAGAATACAGCCAAGAAAACACAGCAAGGGATGAAGAAGGAGAGAAGACCGTGCTGCAGCAAGCACAGAAACAAGAACGGGTGTTGTGTGTTACTGAATATATATTGCCTTGTTAATTATTAACTTTGTGCATCTTAGTTAAACCTAATAAACTCTCTGACTTGATCACAGAACCTGAGTTTGTATCTTGTAGGTCTATCTTGGTCAGGAATCTAAAGGTGAGATGGATTGGGTATTCTCTGTCTCACCTCTGTTCAGATAACATCTACCTGAAACTTACAGCTCTTTACTATTTGCATACATTACTGTGTATTTTGTCCTCCTCAACCTTCAACATTGTGGGCGCTATTGAAGTAATGTTCTTCGTCCAGTTTTCTGCGTCACCCCACTGCATAGTTCTGCCCAGTCAGCAGAAAGGATCAGTTCACTACTAAACTCTAAAATAAAAGCAAAATACTGCGGATGCTGGAGATCTGAAATAAAAACAAGAAATACTGGAAATACTCAACAGGTCTGGCAGCATCTCTGGAGAGAGAAGCAACGTTAACGTTACCGGTCTGTGACCCTACTTCAGAACGAGCAAATATTCGAATTGTCAAAGGTTATAAGCAAGTAAAGCGGGGGTGGGGCAAGAGATAACAAAGGAGAAGGTGTAATTAAGACAAGGTCACAGAGTAGCTTCCTATCCTTTAACCAACTACCATCTCATACCAGTGTCAATTTTAACATGCATTTCTATTCTCCATGTAAGTCTGTTATTCACTACTTGATTGAATGCCTTTGGAAGAGCATATATCCAATAATTACTGTACTACCTTCAGTAACTTCAACCACAAGAATTCAATCATGTTAGTCGCACATGATTTGCCCTGAACAAATCCGTACTGGTTGTCCTTTATTAACTCACCACTGATGTCAAAAATAATAGTCTTTGTTACCAGATTTTTCATTCCCCTGATTCTGCCTGCTTGTAATCATGGTGATAGGGTGGATATGGGATATTTTGTATAAATCATTATCATCATTATTTCAATGATTGTCGCTGCAAACAACCTTTGAATTATGTAGATCAAAAGCAAATTAATGGTAACGTGTGTGACACTGAGACTGGAAGATGGTCGGAATAAAGCGGAGGAAGGGGTGAGGGGGCGGCTCCTAAACTGTCCAAACGGATCTCGTCGAAGTGCAAAAGTGAATCCGAGTTTTTGAGGGATGAAAGTGAAACATCTGATAGTCTCTGCTTAATGTCATCAGAATGAATCTCTCAGTGACTGAAAATATATCTGAATGGCCTTGTCCTGCGAATCTGCAGAGAGTCCAACAGGTAAAAGTGGTTCAGTGGGAAATACAGTATTTGTTCATAATCTGGCCCTGTTTTGAGTTAGGAAATAATAGAGAGGTTGTCTCTGGTACAATATGTCAGCGAGAGAGTAGGTTATATTTTTCTATCTTGAATATGTCTTTACCCAAATAGAACAGGATCTCTGTCAATGTGTTACATTATATAAACGTCACAGGCCACTTCCCCTCCCTATTCTATCGCCCTGCTCTCGATCTCCTCCCTATCCAGTTCATTATTATTGCTGATCATTATATTGGCTTATTTATTCTCTTCCATCTCAGACAGTCCCTCGCGATCAACGATGACTTTTCTCCACTCCAGTTTGATGAGTTCTGAAATGGCTGATAAGTCCAATGCATGATATGCAGACTCTGTCATATCAGGGACAGGTAGTGCTGGAAGGGTCAGGTAAATGACTGCATTGGAGGTGTGGGTGCTGCCTTCGCTGCCTCGAGTTCGCCTTTGCATGTTCCTGACAAATATCCCTGAAGTGTACAATGTCTTCCCAAATGAGGGATGATTTGAGGACAATTCTGAAGTGTTTCCACTGTCCTCCTGGGGTTCTCCTGCCATGACCAAGTTCTGAGTGGAACAGCTGCTTCGGGATATTGGATTTACAGGTTCTTGGAGAGGCGCCTATTCATGGAAAGTGAAAGACTAGCACTGACTGTCTGAAGACATGTCAGTTGTTGTCTGAGAGTGAGAGGCACTGGAACACTTTCCAATACATAATGTCCCAGATACAGTAAGGAAAGATGGAGTGGACAAGTCTCTGTCTTTCTCCAGTACTGAATTATAGTGAGTTGGATGTTCAGTCAGTCCCGAACTGTCCTTGTTGGGTGAGTAGGCAACGGAATCGAGACTATTTCCCGTCCCTGTGTGACTGTCACTCAAACTGTCCTGTGTGTGCACGATTAACCCTGAGTCCCTCTATCCAGCTCTGTCTGTTATATCTGGAAAAATGCTGAACCTTTCACTTGTTGATCTGCTCAAATCGAGTTCAAGACCGAAGTAGTGAACAGAATGTCTCATTAATTCTTTCAATAATACTATGATTGAACAGCAGGTCATGATCGACTCAGCCAAATTTTAGAAAAATTCCTGTCCATATATCTTTCAAAAGGGAGTGTGAGGATCTCCTGGCTCCGAGTGTTTAGGGGATACAGGACTAGACATCGGCAACTGAGCCCTGAAAATTCACAGCAAAGACTGTGTACATGAGGACATTTAACAACCGGGAGCTGAAACTCTCGGATGAGCTCTATTGTCACTGTGTTTGTGTGTCCGGAATAATCGCGGCAGCTCCGTGTCTCTTGTTTAGAATGAAACGCTGAAGATCGCCATTCGGTATTACTCACATTGACCGCGGGTTTCACTCCGGTTAGACAAACCTTTTCTGGCTGAAATTAATTCTACAAGGTCCCAGCAAACACACCGACTCCCTCCTTCCTCCCATGTTTCTGTCGGATTGTTTTGAGAGGAGGGTCTCAACAATAAGAACAAAAAGAACAAAGAACAAAGATAATTACAGCACAGGAACAGGCCCTTCGGCCCTCCAAGCCTGCGCCGATCCAGATCCTCTCTCTAAACATGTCGCCTATTTTCTAAGGTTCTGTATCTCTTTTCTTCCTGCCCATTCATGTATCTGTCTAGATACATCTTAAAAGACTCCATCGTGCCCGCATCTACCACCTCCGCTGGCAATGCGTTCCAGGTGCCCACCACCCTCTGCGTAAAGAACTTTCCACGCATATCCCCCCTAAACTTTTCCCCTTTCACTTTGAACTCGTGTCCTCTAGTAATTGAAACACCCACTCTGGGAAAAAGCCTCTTGCTATCCACCCTGTCTATACCTCTCATGATTTTGTACAGCTCAATCAGGTCCCCCCTCAACCTCCGTCTTTCGAATGAAAATAATCCTAATCTGCTCAACCTCTCTTCATAGCTAGCGCCCTCCATACCAGGCAACATCCTGGTGAACCTCCTCTGCACCCTCTCCAAAGCATCCACATCCTTTTGATGTGGGCGGCACAGTGGCGCAGTGGTTAGCACCGCAGCCTCACAGCTCCAGGGACCCGGGTTCGATTCCGGGTACTGCCTGTGTGGAGTTTGCAAGTTCTCCCTGTGTCTGCGTGGGTTTTCTCCGGGTGCTCCGGTTTCCTCCCACAAGCCAAAAGACTTGCAGGTTGATAGGTAAATTGGCCATTATAAATTGTCACTAGTATAGGTAGGTGGTAGGGAAATATAGGGACAGGTGGGGATGTTTGGTAGGAATATGGGATTAGTGTAGGATTAGTATAAATGGGTGGTTGATGTTCGGCACAGACTCGGTGGGCCGAAGGGCCTGTTTCAGTGCTGTATCTCTAATCTAATCTAATAATGTGGCGACCAGAACTGTACGCAGTATTCCAAATGTGGCCGAACCAAAGTCCTATACAACTGTAACATGACCTGCCAACTCTTGTACTCAATGCCCCGTCCGATGAAGGAAAGCATGCCGTATGCCTTCTTGACCACTCTATTTACCTGCGTTGCCACCTTCAGGGAACAGTGGACCTGAACACCCAAATCTCTCTGGACATCAATTTTCCCCAGGACTTTTCCATTTACTGTATAGTTCACTCTTGAATTGGATCTTCCAAAATGCATCACCTCGCATTTGCCCTGATTGAACTCCATCTGCCATTTCTCTGCCCAACTCTCTAATCTATCTATATTCTGCTGTATTCTCTGACAGTCCCCTTCACTATCTGCTACTCCACCAATCTTAGTGTCGTCTGCAAACTTGCTAATCAGTCCACCTATACTTTCCTCCAAATCATTAATGTATATCACAAACAACAGTGGTCCCAGCACGGATCCCTGTGGAACACCACTGGTCACACGTCTCCATTTTGAGAAACTCCCTTCTACTGCTACTCTCTGTCACCTGTTGCCCAGCCAGTTCTTTATCCATCTAGCTAGTACACCTTGGACCCCAAGCGCCTTCACTTTCTCCATCAGCCTGCCATGGGGAACCTTATCAAACGCCTTACTGAAGTCCATGTATATGACATCGACAGCCCTTCCCTCATCAATCAACTTTGTCACTTCCTCAAAGAATTCTATTAAGTTGGTAAGACATGACCTTCCCTGCACAAAACCATGTTGCCTATCACTGATGAGCCCATTTTCTTCCAAATGGGAATAGATCCTATCCCTCAGTATCTTCTCCAGCAGCTTCCCTACCACTGACGTCAGGCTCACCGGTCTATAATTACCTGGATTATCCCTGCTACCCTTCTTAAACAAGGGGACAACATTAGCAATTCTCCAGTCCTCCGGGACCTCACCCGTGTTTAAGGATGCTGCAAAGATATCTGTTAAGGCCCCAGCTATTTCCTCTCTCGCTTCCCTCAGTAACCTGGGATAGATCCCATCCGGACCTGGGGACTTGTCCACCTTAATGCCCTTTAGAATACCCAACACTTCCTCCCTCCTTATGCCGACTTGACCGAGAGTAATCAAACATCTGTTCCTAACCTCAACATCCGTCATGTCCCTCTCCTCGGTGAATACCGATGCAAAGTACTCGTTTAAAATCTCACCCATTTTCTCTGAGTCCAAGCATAACATTCCTCCTTTGTCCTTTAGTGGGCCAATCCTTTCTCTAGTTACCCTCTTTCTCCTTATATATGAATAAAAGGCTTTGGGATTTTCCTTAACCCTGTTTGCTAAAGATATTTCATGACCCCTTTTAGCCCTCTTAATTCCTCGTTTCAGATTGGTCCTACATTCCCGATATTCTTTCAAAGCTTCGTCTTTCATCAGCCGCCTAGACCTTATGTATGCTTCCTTTTTCCTCTTAGCTAGTCTCACAATTTCACCTGTCATCCATGGTTCCCTAATCTTGCCATTTCTATCCCTCATTTTCACAGGAACATGTCTCTCCTGCACGCTAATCAACCTCTCTTTAAAAGCCTCCCACATATCACATGTGGATTTACCTTCAAACAGCTGCTCCCAATCTACATTTCCCAGCTCCTGCCGAATTTTGGTGTAGTTGGCCTTCCCCCAATTTAGCACTCTCCCTTTTGGACCACTCTCGTCTTTGTCCATGAGTATTTTAAAGCTTACGGAATTGTGATCACTATTCCCAAAGTAGTCCCCTACTGAAACTTCAACAACCTTGCCGGGCTCATTCCCCAACACCAGGTCCAGTATGGCCCCTTCCCGAGTTGGACTATTTACATACTGCTCTAGAAAACCCTCCTGGATGCTCCTTACAAATTCTGCTCCATCTGGACCTCTAACACTAAGCGAATCCCAGTCAATGTTGGGAAAATTAAAATCTCCTATCACCACCACCCTGTTGCTCCTACATCTTTCCATAATCTGTTTACATATTTGTACCTCTATCTCACGCTCGCTGTTGGGAGGCCTGTAGTACAGCCCCAACATTGTTACCGCACCCTTCCTATTTCTGAGTTCTGTCCATATTGCCTCACTGCTCGAGTCCTCCATAGTGCCCTCCTTCAGCACAGCTGTGATATCCTCTTTGACCAGTAATGCAACTCCTCCACCCCTTTTACCTTCCTCTCTATCCCGCCTGAAGCATCGATATCCTGGGATATTTAGTTGCCAATCATGCCCTTCCCTCAACCAAGTCTCAGTAATAGCAATAACATCATACTCCCAGGTACTAATCCAAGCCCTAAGTTCATCTGCCTTACCTACTACACTTCTTGCATTAAAACAAATGCACCTCAGACCACCAGTCCCTTTATATTCATCATCTGCTCCCTGCCTGCTCTTCCCCTTAGTCACACTGACTTCATTATCTAGTTCCTTACAGGCTTTTGTTACTACCTCCTTACTGTCAACTGACCTCAATTGGTTCCCATCCCCCTGCCACATTAGTTTAAACCCTCCCCAACAGCGTTAGCAAAAGCACCTACAAGGACATTGGTTCCAGTCCGGCCCAGGTGTAGACCGTCCAATTTGTAATAGTCCCACCTCCCCCAGAACCGGTCCCAATGTCCCAAAAATCTGAACCCCTCCTTCCTGCACCATCTCTCAAGCCACGCATTCATCCTGACTATTCTTTCATTTTTACTCTGACTATCACGTGGCACTGGTAGTAATCCTGAGATTACTACCTTTGAGGTCCTACTTTTTAACTTGGCTCCTAACTCCCTAAACTCTGCATGTAGGACCTCATCCCGTTTTTTACCTATATCATTAGTGCCTATGTGCACAATGACAACTGGCTGTTCACCCTCCCCCTTTAGAATGTTCTGCAGCCGATCTGAGACGTCCCTGACCCGTGCACCTGGGAGGCAACATACCATTCGGGAGCCTCGTTTTCGACCACAGAACCGCCTATCTACTCCCCTTACAATCGAATCCCCTACGACTATAGCCCTTCCACTCTTTTTCCCGCCCTTCGGAACAGCAGAGCCAGCCACGGTGCCATGGACCTGGCTACTGCTGCCTTCCCCTGGTGAGCCATCTCCCTCAACAGTATCCAAAACGGTATACTTGTTTTGGAGGGAGATGACCGCAGGGGACTCCTGCGCTGCCTTCCTGCTCTTTCTCTGCCTTTTGGTCACCCATTCCCTTTCTCCCTCAGCAATCCTAATCTGCGGTGTGACCAATTCACTAAACGTGCTATCCACGACCTCCTCAGCATCGCGCATGCTCCAAAGTGAGTCCATCCGCAGCTCGAGAGCCGTCATGCGGTCTAACAAGAGCTGCAGCTGGACACACTTCCTGCACGTGAAGGAGCCAGGGTCATCAGCCATGTCCCTGAGCTCCCACATTGAGCAAGAGGAGCATGATACGGGTCTGAGATCTCCTGCCATTTTTAATCTTAAGTTTGAGCTTAGTTAAATTAAAAAGGAACGAAAAGTTTTTACCAATCACAATAAAACCAGAGAAATCGAAAAAGCCTTACCTTATAAACACCCCACCGAGTCCTTTTTTTTGGTTAGAGGAGGAGGGCGGGTGGGAGACACTACAAGTGTGGTGTCTCGGGTTCAGAAACCGCCCAAATATATAGTGTTTTACTTACCCAGCAGCCCCCTGGCCTCCGCCGAAAAACAAAAGGAAATTAAATTTACTTTCAAACGGACTTTCCCAGCTGCTCACTCGCTCAAACGCTGCTCCCGAAAAAGCTGCTGCACTGAAAGGAAAGTTATTTTAAACCGCCCAAATATATAGTGTTTTACTTACCCAGCAGCCCCCTGGCCTCCGCCGAAAAACAAAAGGAAATTAAATTTACTTTCAAACGGACTTTCCCAGCTGCTCACTCGCTCAAACGCTGCTCCCGAAAAAGCTGCTGCACTGAAAGGAAAGTTATTTTAAACCGCCCAAATATATAGTGTTTTACTTACCCAGCAGCCCCCTGGCCTCCGCCGAAAAACAAAAGGAAATTAAATTTACTTTCAAACGGACTTTCCCAGCTGCTCACTCGCTCACACGCTGCTCCCGAAAAAGCTGCTGCACTGAAAGGAAAGTTATTTTAAACCGCCCAAATATATAGTGTTTTACTTACCCAGCAGCCCCCTGGCCTCCGCCGAAAAACAAAAGGAAATTAAATTTACTTTCAAACGGAATTTCCCAGCTGCTCACTCGCTCAAACGCTGCTCCCGAAAAAGCTGCTGCACTGAAAGGAAAGTTATTTTAAACCGCCCAAATATATAGTGTTTTACTTACCCAGCAGCCCCCTGGCCTCCGCCGAAAAACAAACACCCTGCAGTGAGAGACGGCAATTTGAACATCTAAATGGGATAAACTCCCGGCATTCTAGGTTAGAGATTCCCTCCACCCCCTCCCCACCCTCCCTCCACCCTAACCCCATGTTCAGTTTCATTGTTCACACATTGACGAGGGTGAAATGGGGAAAGTTCCCATTGAGTTTTGAACGCTGAATTGTTGCAGAGATCTGCGCAAGCGCAGTATAGCACCGACCACTGGGACGTCATAATAAAGTGAAGAGCGCATGCGCACCCCTCCCCCAACACTGTCTCTGAGCGTCATTCAGTGAGTGAGCGGAAGATTGTTTAAATCAGCTGCGAATGGAGACATCCGGGTCCCGGGGTCAGTGAACAAATAACATCTGCGTCCAGCAGCAACACCAGTTTGGGAGCGAGTCTGCAGATGTGTTCAGAGATTAACATTGAATAGCGGGAAGTTCAGCGGGGAGTCTGGGACTGTGTGGAATGTACACTAGAGGCCTGGATACCCGTGTCCAACCCGAGCGGGACCCGAGCACATGTGTCTGCCTCGGCTCGGGCCCAGCTTGCGGCTCTGGCGTTCGGACTCGTGTTCGGTTCAGACACACTCGGTCAGTCTCTGCTGGTCAGAATTGAAATTTAAAAAAACTGACCGGAGCTGGGAGTCCGGGTCGGAATTGAGTCTGCGCAATGAGCCGGTGCCGTCACTTTGCCCTCATCACGCATGCGCTGCAGCTTCTTGCAGGTTAAGTGTCAGGAAGGGAAGAAAAGGAATGGTCAGGTTGGGTCGGGTTCGGGTCCGCTGTGGTTCGGTCAGGTACTGTGTGTGTGTGTGTAGACTAGAGTCCTGACAGTGAATAGGTTATATTTTTAATACAAATACTGTATATTTTATCATCATTTTGTAATAATTAATCACTTAGAACATTGCTGCTCTTTGCATCTCAGCTGCTCACTGGATAAACTTGCAGCAAGTATTTCAACCTGGAAAGCAGGAGTCTACATAATGCATAATGATATTTACTGAGCCTTTGGGCAATCACTATGTTTATTTTAAGCAATACAGTTACTGGTACAGTGTGGCACAACTCCATGGGTTTCTGTTGAACTCATGACCAAACAATCACTGACGTCGTGGCTCCAATCTTCATCTTTTTAAACAACCTTTCAAGTCCGATTAATACTGTGTTTGTCCGAACCGAGCCCAAGAGCTCGACCCGGAAGAGTGACCGACCCAAACCCGACACACGTCGTCAGGTCCTGTTGGGTTCGGGTCCAGTAGCAGGCCTTTAGCACGTATTGGTCCTGGGACATGGAGTGAGTCAGGAGAAGAGAGAGGTATTTCTCAGGCAGTGTCTGGACAGGGTGAGAGAGACAGAATGAGAAGAACTCACTGTTGAAAATCATTGCTGCTTTCTGTCTCCAAACTGTAATGAGTGTTCCCGGTTCAGATCCAGAGTCTCACTGTTCATTGTTATTGGACAGTGAACAGCATAAAACAATGGCTGCACGATAACGATGCGGCGGTTTTTTAAAGACTAGGTGAGAAGTTTAAGGACACATTTTAAACAGTGTCTGCTGGTTTTCCCTTCAACAACAGGACTTGGAAGTAGAAATCTGACTGAAAGCCTGGCTGCCTGACCCAAACACGATTAAACCCGACTACATCTGTCCAAAGGTGATTTTACACCACAGGACACTATGGATGTAAAACAAATGCTGTCGACTGGAGAATGTTTAGCAGTGGAAAGTCCTGTAGCTGGAAAACGTAAATCTTCTGTGTGGGAACATTTCAATGTTGTTGTTTTCCGCAATAGTAAAAGTTCAAGTGGATTTGTACAATGTAAATCTTGCAAACTTCTACTAAAATATCACAGCAAAAAGACATGGAAATTCATATTTGCAGCGGCACACTGTAGAAGGATGTACTCGACCCGCAGCAGGGCCAAGGCGGTCAGACTTAACTTCCTTTGCACGGACAAAAAAAACATACCCACCCACAAGAAATCAGAAATTATAGACAAATGCGTGAGTTTCTGTTGCAAGGATATTCGATCTTTCCAAACTGTCTCTGGTGAAGGGTTTGTTGAGCTAGCACAAGAGCTTATCAATGTGGGTGCGACATACGGTCAAGTATCAGCATCAAGTGTGTTACCAAATCCAAGTACAGTTTCAAGAAGGTGTCGTGATGTGGCCAAAGAAAAGAGAAAAGAACTAACTTCTCAGATTACTGACATACTGAAGGATGTGAATGTGGGAATGACAACTGACATGTGGACGGGCGACTACAATAAAATCCATTATATGTCGATAACTTGTCATTACATCATAGTAGATTTTAAACTTCATGTCAAAGTTTTAACAACAGCAATGTTTCCACTGGAGGACGTCAAAACTGGCAGAAACATCAGCCAGGAGATTGTAAATCTGCTCGTGAATACATTTGGATTCGACCCAGCAAATTTACGTAAACTGGTCTGGGTGATAGGTCAAGCCACGGACATAGTGTTTTCTCTTTACCATATCGACGTCTGGATTGTCAGGACCATGCACATAACACGGTCCTTCAACATTCACTTGATCCAAAGGAATTAGCTTCTGAAGCACCGGATGTTGTAGAAACTATACATCATGCCAAAAACTTGCTGACATATATTATACAGTCTGGTCTTGCTGCACAGTTGTCTAAAACTTTAAATCCAATGGAAGAAACGAGGTACAGTACTGTGTATCTGACACTGAATTCAATTCAGGATATTTATCATGAGCTGCACGAGAAACTGGAACAGCGTGGGGAAAGCTCCAGGCTGGAAAATATCACCCCTGATGTCTTGCAGTTTTTGGTGGATTTCCTCCGACCATTTTATGAAGCTCAGAGGGAACTTGAGGGAGACCAATATCCTACATTGAACCTGGTAATTCCGTGGTTTCAGAAACTTAGACGACTCTGTATGCCACTGTCTTCACATACTCCAACACAAGCAGTTGTCAGGGAACGGAACAGACAGTGGCTTCTCAAGAAAGTTAAAATAAATGACGAGCACAAAATAGCGACATTTCTCGGGCCAAAACTGCACACAATACTGCAGGTACAGTCTCAACAAGGCTCGATTTCATTGCAGCAAGACATCTTTACTCCAATACTCATCCTCTTGCAATGAAGGCCAACATACTATTTACCTTGTTAATTGCATGCTGTACCTGCAAGTTACCTTCAGTGAAAGGAAAGATTGATTGATTGGAATAATGACAGATCAGATAGCAGGCTTTCCCTGTGCTGTTTGATTGTTCATGTACAGTACTGCAGATTCCCGGTAATGTCTGATCATTAGTCTACAGTACTGCAGATTCCCGGTAATGTCTGATCATTAGTCTACAGTACTGCCGATTCCCGGTGCTGTCTGATCGTTAGTCTACAGTACTGCAGATTCCCAGTGCTGTCTGATCATTGGTCGACAGTACTGCAGATTCCCGGTGCTGTCTGATCATTAGTCTGCAATCCTGCAGATTCCCGGTGCTGTCTGATCATTGGTCTACAGTACTGCAGATTCCCGGTGCTGTCTGATCATTAGTCTACAGTACTGCAGATTGCCGGTGCTGTCTGATCATTCGTCTACAGTACTGCAGATTTCCGGTGCTGTCTGATCATTAGTCTACATTACTGCAGATTCCCGGTGCTGTCTGATCATTAGTCTACAGTACTGCAGATTCCCGGTGCTGTCTGATCATTAGTCTACAGTACTGCAGATTCCAAGTGCTGTCTGATCATTAGTCTACAGTACTGCAGATTCCCGGTGCTGTCTGATCATTAGTCTACAGTACTGCAGATTCCCGGTGCTGTCTGATCATTAGTCTACAGTACTGCAGATTCCCGGTGCTGTCTGATCATTGGTCTACAGTACTGCAGATTCCCGGTGCTGTCTGATCATTAGTCTGCAATCCTGCAGATTCCCGGTGCTGTCTGATCATTGGTCTACAGTACTGCAGATTCCCGGTGCTGTCTGATCATTAGTCTACAGTACTGCAGATTCCCGGTGCTGTCTGATCATTCGTCTACAGTACTGCAGATTCCCGGTGCTGTCTGATCATTAGTCTACATTACTGCAGATTCCCGGTGCTGTCTGATCATTAGTCTACAGTACTGCAGATTCCCGGTGCTGTCTGATCATTAGTCTACAGTACTGCAGATTCCAAGTGCTGTCTGATCATTAGTCTACAGTACTGCAGATTCCCGGTGCTGTCTGATCATTAGTCTACAGTACTGCAGATTCCCGGTGCTGTCTGATCATTAGTCTACAGTACTGCAGATTCCCGGTGCTGTCTGATCATTAGTCTGCAGTACTGCATATTCCCAGTGCTGTCTGATCATTAGTCTACAGTACTGCAGATCTACATTAATGTTTGATTGAAGACTTCTGGTTGGTCAGCATACACATAATAGCCAGCACCTCGAATACCCGACAAATCAAAACAAAACATATATGTTAACATTGACAAAGCATGTTGAACAATTTCCAGCATTGACATTTAATACAATTTTGCATGAAGTTACCTATCACTTTTTTTAAAGAAAAATATTCTGAGCCTAGATTATTTGATGTCATGGATGAATCTCAAACCTCCAAAGCTTTCAGAGTGTCCATCTATCCTTTGACATCTTTGTAACTTTTGTAGCACTGTCAGATAAACAATCTGTTTCAGCTGGTTGAAAGATTGTTTAAAAGATGAAGATTGGAGCACAATGTCAGTGATTGTTTGGTCATGAGTTAAACAGAAACCCATGGAGTTGTTTCCACACTGTACCAGTATCTGTATTGCTTAAACTAAACACAGCGATTGCCCGAAGGCTCAGTAAATATCATTATACATTATGTAAACTATTGCTTTACAGGTTGAAAAACTTGCTGCAAGTTTATCCAGTGAGCAGCTGAAATGCAGAGAGCAGGAAGGTCCTGAATGAATAATTATCATAAAATGATTATAAAATATACAGTATTTATATAAAAACATTAAACTGTTCACTGTTAGGACTCGAGTGAACACACACACCAACAACCCGACCGAACAACAGCGGACCCGACTCAACCCTTCTTCACCCCCAACCGGCAAAAAGCTGCAGCGCATGCGTGATGACAGTAACGGCACCGGCTCACTGCGCAGACTCAATTCCGACCCGGACTCCCAGCTCCGGTCAGTTTTTTTTTATTTCAATACTGACCAGCAGAGACTGACCGAGTGTGTCCGACCCGAACCCGAACTGGACCCGAGCCCGAAAGCCGGAGCCACAAGCTGGGCCCGAGCCGTGGCGGACACATTTGCTAACGTCCCGCTCGGGTTGGACTCGGGTATCCAGGCCTCTCGTGTCCATTCAACACAGTCCCCGACTCCCGCTGAACTTCCCCGCTATTCAATGTTAATCTCTGAACACATCTGCAGACTCGCTCCCAAACCTGGTGTTGCTGCTGGAAGCACATGTTGTTTGTTCACTTACCCCGGGACCCGGATGTCTCCATTCGCAGCTGATTGAAACAATCTTCCGCTCACTCACTGAATGACGCTCAGAGACGGTGTTGGGGGAAGTGGAGCGCATGCGCGCTTCTTTTCATGATGACGTCTCCAGTGGGCGGGGCTATACTGCGCGTGCGCAGCTCTCTGCAACGAAAATAAATGGGAGCTTTCCCCATTTCACCCTCATCAATGTGTGAACAATGAAACTGAACATGGGGTTAGGGTGGAGGGAGGGTGGGGAGGGGTGGAGGGAATCTATAACCTAGAAAGCCGGGAGCTGATCCCATTTAGATGTTCAAATTGCCGTCTCCCCCTGCAGGCTGTTTGTTATTATTGAGGCCCTCCTCTCAAAACAATCCGACAGAAACATGGGAGGAAGGAGGAAGTCGGTGTGTTTGGTGGGAACTTGTAGAATTCATTTCAATCAGCAAAGGTTTGTCTAACCGGAGTAAAACCCACTATCAATGTGAGTAATACCGAATGGCGAAACTTCATCGTTGCATTCTGAACAAGAGAGACACGGAGCTGCCGCGATTATACCGGACACACAAACACATAAATAGAACCCGTCCCAGAGTTTCAGCTCCCGGTTGTTAAATGTCCTCATGTACACAGTCTTTGCTGTGAATTTTCAGGGATCAGCTGCCGATTTCTACTCCTGTATCCCTGAAACGCTCGGAGTCAGGCGATCCTCGAACTCCCTGTTGAAAGATTTATGGACAGGAATTTTTCCAGCCTTTGGTCCAGTCGATCATAACCTGCTGTTCAATCATAGTATTATTCAAACAATTAATGTGAAATTCTGTTCACCACTCAGGCCTTGAACTCGGTTTGAGCAGATCAACTACTGAAAGATTCAGCATCTTTCCAGATGTAGCAGCCAGAGCTGGATCGAGGGACTCAGGGTTTAATCCTGCACACACACAGCAGAAGGAGTGACAGTCACACAGGGATGGAAACTGGTATCGTTTCTGTTGCCTTCTCACTCAACAGGCAGAGTTAGAGACTGATAAAACATCCAACCCACTGCAATTCAGTACTGGAGAAATACAGAGGCTCTTCCACTCCATCCTTCCCTCCCATACACACGGCAGATTGACAGCACACGGCCTTTCAGGTATCATTTCCGTGACCAAGAGTTTCACTCCGATTATATTAAACAGATATTTATTCTTCATCCTGGAAATACTCGGACTCACTCTTACACCTCGACCAGAGCATTTTGGCCAAATGAGGAGCCGCCCCTGCACCCGCTCCCCTGCCTTTGTCAGACAACCTTCCAGTCTCAGCGTCACACAAGTTACCAATAATTTGCTTTTGATCAATATGACTCAAAGATTGTTTGCAGCGCCAATCACTTCAATAATAATGGCAGTGATTTGTACAAATATCCCATATCCTCGACATCACCATAATTCCAACCAGGCAGAATAGTGAAAGTGCAGGTAACAAAAGAAAAATGTTTGCAAGAGATTATAAGAAAATATTAATGAGTAACAACAGAGAGAAACAAAAATCATTGATAAATATACAAAAATACAAAATGATGGTGCAAGAAATTGCGGACCATTTAGGGATAAAGAAATGAAATCTCCTTGTGTTGGAAAAGGTCATGAATGAGAGCGTTATATGTCTGTTCACAAAAGCAAGGATGAAGTTAATGTCCCGGTAGAGGAGGGGTACAGAGATATTGGATAGAATGAAAATAGACAGAAAGGAGGTTCTCAATAGATTGGGATCACTTCACGTTAATGAGTCCAGATAGAAAGCATCTCAGATTACTGATGCAGATAACAGAAATCCTGACGATAATGTTTGGATATTGAAGTAGATCCAGTTGCCTGAAACAGTGCAAATGTTACAGTCCTGTTCTAGAAACGGGAAGGAAAATGCTGGTGACTACAGACCAATTAATTTTATCATCAGTGGTCGAAAACAATTGGAAACAAGTGTCAAGGATCAAATGAACTTCAACTTGAAGAATGATGAGTTAATAAGGGACAAGCAGTACCGATTTGCTAAGGACAAATCATGTGCGACTAACCTGATTGAATTCTTGGGGTTGACTTTGATGAAGGTAGTACTGTAGATATTGGATATCTGCTTTTTGAAAGGCATTCGATCAAGTAGTACATAACAGAGTTACACAGAAAATAGAAGTTCATGTAAAAAATTGATACTGGTATGCTGAGATGGCAGTTGGCTAAAGGATCGGAGACAGAGTGTAGTAGTGAACTGATGTCTTTTTAATGTGAAGAAGTATGCAGTCGGCTGACACAAAAACCTTTATTAACAACATTGCTTTCAAGGGACCATAATTTGGAAGTTTGAGGAGGACAAAATACGCAGCAATGTATGTAAATAGTAAAGAGCTGTAAGTTTCAGGTAGATGTTACCTGAAAAGAGGTGAGACAGAGAATACCCAACCCGTCTCACCTTGAGATTCTGGACCAAGATGGACACTACGAGGTACAGAGTCAAGTTCTGTGATCAAGTCAGAGAGTTTATTGGGCTTAACTAAGATGTACAAAGTTAATCCTTAACAACAGCAATAAGTATACAGTAACACTCAGTACTTGTTCATGCTTCTGAGATTGCTGGGGCTTGTACTTCTCTCCTTCTTCTTCTCTTGCTGTGTTGACCATAGTCTATCTTCTCCTTCTAAGTGTGCCAACAATGTTCTGTTCACCCCTTGCTAAGTGTATCGATGACATCCCCTATCACCCTTTCTTTTACCATATTAAGTTCTGAATTGTTCCGAGTATCCTAATTGGTTCAATCTATACACTTTTCAGATGCTTCCTGTGTCTTTCACATTTAGCAATGATCCTTGTGTTCCTGGTTCTCGTCTCTCTCATAAGGGGAAACATCCTCTCAGTGTCCACCCTACCAAGTGCTCTCAAGATCTTATGTATTTCAATAAGATCACTTCTCATTCTCCTTAACTCCAATGGATACAGGCCAACCTGTCCAACCAATTCCCAGAAGATAACCCCTTCATCCCAGCGATCAGTCGAGTGAACGATCTCTGAACTGCTTCTAATGCAATTTCTGTGCTTTCATCAGTAAGGAGACCAAAACTACACAGCATTACAGATGCAGTCTCACCAATACCCTGGACAACTGTAGCAAATCTTCCTTACTTTAATAGTCCATTCCCCTTGCAATAACTGACATCATTCCATTTGTCTTCCTAAACTCATGCTGTCCGTGCATACTAACTTTTTGTGATTCATGCAACAGGATACCCAACTCTGTCGCGTTGTTTTACTGTATGTTTCAGTTCCATGTTGATTCAGCGCGTTATGAATGAAACGGCTGCAAGTGATAATGTATTCGTGAGGGCCGAGTCAAACCGAGCTGTAAGACAGTGTGGGATCTCGGACGAAATAAATGAAGCTGCAAGGAATCAGATTTCATAATTCTTCCCGCCAAATTAGGGTTTTTTAAATCTTTGCCTTGTTTTGCTATCTGAAATTGGCGGGCTTTTTGAGTTGGATTACATTTCAGCTACATTTCAACCAATCAGAGAGGGGCATTTCCCGCCGCCCTTTTCCTTCCCAGAGCTGGTTTCAAACTTGACTGATGGACGGGGCTGCATCCAATCACAGCACTAGGGCGGTCCCTCTACTGTCTTAAACAGACAGTCCCTGAGCAGCCTCAACATTTACAGTGTCTTTGTTCCAGATCTTCTACCATAATGGCCAGAACCAAGCATACAGCGCGCAAATCGACCGGAGGGAAAGCTCCCCGCAAGCAGCTGGCTACCAAAGCGGCCTGCAAGAGCGCTCCAGCCACGGGCGGAGTGAAGAAGCCTCACCGTTACAGACCCGGCACTGTGGCTCTGCGGGAGATCCGCTGCTACCAGAAATCCACTGAGCTGCTCATCCGCAAACTGCCCTTCCAGCGCCTGGTGCGGGAGATCGCGCAGGACTTCAAGACAGACCTGCGCTTCCAGAGCTCGGCCGTCATTGCCCTGCAGGAGGCCAGCGAGGCTTACCTGGTGGGGCTCTTTGAGGACACCAACCTGTGCGCCATCCACGCCAAGCGAGTCACCATCATGCCCAAAGACATCCAGCTGGCCCGCCGTATCCACGGGGAGTGCGCCTAATCTCACCCTGCCCCGAACTGAGTTTGGCATCAAATAGCACAACGGCTCTTTTAAGAGCCACCAAATCGGCAAAACAAAGAGCTGCGATCACCTGTTATCAGAGAAATGTGGTCCAGAGCAGCGATACCAATATGCACAGATCATTTTATTAGAGGGGCGATCATTTGAGGACTCAACAAAAGCTTTATTTGTGCAGAAACGCTGGAATTGTTAAAATGCCTGTCAAATATCTCCAGTGGCAAGCGGCTAAATCCCGAATCATACCAACACAAAGCAGCGCTTGCATTATAAAATTGCCGTCTCTCAGACAGGTACCAGCCCTTTCACAGATAAAGTGGGTGTCTCTGAAAAGAGCCTTTGGGCCAGCTGGAGTTGTCTGGGGATGATGCGGGTCTTCTTGTTGTCCCGGGCCGCGTTGCCGGCCAGCTCGAGGATTTCAGCTGTCAGAGACTCGAGCAGAGCAGCCAGATAGACCGGGGTTCTGGCACCCACACGCTCAGCAGAGTTCCCTATTTCTCAGGAGCCAGTGAACGCGGCCCACCGCGAACTGCAATCCAACCCAGGAGTAATGAGACTTGGCCTTGCCCCGAGCTTTGCCACCGGTCTTCCCTCTTCCAGACACTATTTTCCCCCCCAAAAATATACTTTATTCACAAAAATCTATAAAAACTACATTACAAAACAGTTGGGGAAGAATGATCAAATCCGCACACTTATCCCTTCTGGATGAATGATCGTGAGGACACTGGTGATTGGTCACTCTGTGCAGCTTCTCATTGTGTTGTTCATGTTACCAATCAGATAGTTGCTTAGTTCACCAATCCAGAGACATCACGTTAATAAGGCGGAAAATAACCGCGCCGGATTGGCAGACTCCAAACCGTTTCTTTTTCAAATTTGAAAAGCCCGCCAACAGATTTCTAAAACAAGGAGCGGCTTCACTGCATATCAAGTTAATAGATCATATAGCCTTACGACAGGGACGTAAACATATCCTCCATATTGTATTATTTCACATTTTCTCACAAGTTCCAGATTCGCTTTTCCAATCCGGCATCTATTCAGATTCACTCTCTGTCCAGTTTTGAAACAGTCTGTAACCGGCAGGCAAAAAGCCTCATTCACAGCATTCTGTAACCGGATACATTTCAGATCAATGTTAAAAAAAACACATCACACATTATAAATTGGTCCCGATTCGTGGGAGACAAAAGCGGAGTGTAGATTTTCAGTGTGTGGTGTTAAAGATTGAGACTGAGGGTTCCTGCACCACCGGGGTTTCTGAATAATGTACTTATTAATTATTGAAGCTGTGCTGATGGGAGTCTGGGCCTTTCTCTTTGTTAGTGTCCGATATGTGAATTTGGAGTTTAATCTGTGCCTGTCAGTTTCTGCTCTGGAAGGTTGTTTGATTTTCCCTCTGTACATGTTAGTCAGTAATATGTTTGTGTAGCTTTACACTGCACATGTTAATTGATGACAGGTGAGTCTGGTTGTCACTCGACATGTCAGTCTCTGGTTTGGAGGCCTCGACTATATTCTGTACCTATCAAACATCTATATATGAGGGTGGGTTTTAACCAGTTCCTGTCAATCTATTTTATGTCAGTGCTGTTTATTATCTGTATCTGTAAGTTTCTGATGAATGAATGTGGTCGGAATCGCATCCGAGCCATTGATCATTAAGAGTTATTTTACACGGTAACTGCCAGTATCTGATATGTGAGTGTGGGTTGTGATCTGCATCTGCCCGTTTCTGGTATGTGAAATGAGCATTGTTTTTGCTCTGTGTGTGTTAGCCTCACGTGTCAGATGCTGGGTTTAATTGAACATCTCACTCTCTGCTGTATGATTCTGGATTTTCATCAGTAAAGTTATTATCTGAGATGGGCATGTGAATTTTATTCTGTGTGCCAATTTCTGGGATGTGTGTGTGTGTTCTTTCTGTTCCTGTCAGTTTCTGACATGTGAATATGGATTTTCCTCTGTTCTGGTCAGTTACTGCAATGTAAGTCGCTCCTTTATTCTGTGCCTGTCAGTTTCTGGTCTGGAAGAAAGATTTTTATTCTTTACCTTTTACATTCTGGCAAGTGAATGTGAGATCACCCTCTATCTGTCAGTTTGTGACATGTTACTGTGTCTTTTACTCTTCACCTGTCAGTTTCTGATATGTGAATGTGGATTTTATTCTGTATCTGTCAGTTACTACAAAGCAAGTATGTATTTTATTCTGCACCTGTTTGTTTCTTGGAATTGATCGGAGCTTTTACTCTATATCTGTCAGCCTCTGGAATGTGAATGTTGCTATTACTCTGTGTCTGTCTGTGGCAGATTTGTCAGCAAGTATTTAACTTTCCCTTTCTGTTCCTGGCATATGAATGTGGATTTTACTATGCATCTCTCAGTTACTGGTATGTGATTGTGGGTTTTATTCTGTATCCACAAGCCTATGATCAGTGATTGTGACTTGTGTCCTAGGCCTGTCACTATCTTGTTTCGTATGTCCATTATTCTGTGCATGTTACTTTACGGGAAATGACTGCAGGATTTATTCTTTTCCTGCCATATTACCACTATGGCTTCAAAAGCTGGTCAGAAGCCGGATATTCTGTGGTTAGTAACTCATGTCTTAACTCCTTAAAGACTTTCCACCACCTACAAGCCACAAGTCAGAAGTCTGATGGATTACTCCCCAGTTGCCTGGATGTGTGCACCCCAAACAACACTCAAGAAACTCTATGCTATCCAGGACAAAGCAGCAGGCTTGATTGGCTTACCATTCACCAGATTAATCATTTACTCCCTCCACCACCAGTGCACAGTGTGTACTATCTACAAGATATACTGCATCAACCTGAGGAAGCACCATGAAACAGCACCTTCCAAACCCCCAACATCTGCTACCAAGTAGAACATGGGCAGCAAATGTATGAGAACATTACCACCTGCAAGTTCATCTCCAGTTCATATGTCATCCTGACTTGAAAATATAACACCATTCCTGCATCATCATTCAGTCCAAATTCTGCAACTCCCTACCTAACACCACTTTGGGTGTACCTACACTACAAAGACTGGAGGGAGCAAGAAGGCCACTCGACACCATCTTCTAAAGGGCAATGAGAGATGGACAACAATTACTCTCCTTTCTACAGATGCTCACATCCCATAAACATACACTTCAAATAATCATAAAGGTGTGTATATGAATAACATTTGTTCTGTATCTGTTCATCACTGGTACAGTATGAGTGTGGAAGTCATTCTCCATCTGTCTCTCTGAAAGACAGGATCTGTTTGTTTATAATTATGGAACAATGAAGGAACTCTTACACATCTCGATCTGTCCAACTATCTGTCCCTCTTTGTATGGTATGAGAGTGAAGGATTTATTCTTTATCTCAGAATGTGGAATGTGACAGTGGGTTTTTCTCTGTATCTGTCAATTACTGATAAACAGATGTGGGTTTTCCACTGTACCTGTCTACTTCTGATGTGAGTGTGATTTTAACTCTTTTCTGTCAGTATCCGATGTATGAGCACGTGCTTCAATCTACCTGCCAGCTTCTGATGTGAGTGTGGGTTTTATTATGTATCTATCAGCTTCTGGTATGTATGTGTTGGTTTTGTCATGTACCTGTCAGTTTCTGCTGAAGTGAACAGTGGTTTTGGTTTGAATATCTCACGATCTGTTATGTGAGAATGAGTATTGTTTTGTCCTTGTCAATTTCTGGAATAGCAGAAAGCTCTTTACATTGCAGATAGTACAAAGCAAAATACTGTGAATGCTGGAATTTAAAAGCAGAAAATGCTGTAAACAGTCAGCAGGCCTGCCAACATCTGTGGAGACAGAAACAGAGTTCACCTTTCAGGTCAATGGCCTTTCATCATTGATCTGAAATGTGAACAGTCTCCCTCTCTCCACAGGTGCTGCCAGACTTGCAGAGTATTTCCAGCATTTTCTGTTTTCATTTACACTGTACCTTCTTTATTCTGGCGAGTGAATGTGGGATCACTCTTCACCCTTTCATTTCTGATGTGTGAATGTGGATTTTACCCAGCGTGTTGTCATTTACTGCAATGCAAATATCTGTTTTATTCTGTACCTTTTTCTTTGTGGTAATTGATTGTGGATTTTAACCTGCATCTGTCAGTCTCTGTAATGTGAATGCTGCTATTACTCTGTATTTGTCTGTTCATGATTTGTTAGTATATGTTTTACTTTCCCTGTCTGTTTCTGGCATCTGAATGTGGATTTTACTATGTACCTCTGAGTTACTTTATGTCTATGTGGGTTTTATTCTGTCTCTGCATGTCTCTGGTGAGTGTAACGTTTTCCCTGTACCTATCAATATCACACTTGTCAGTGTGGCTATTATTCTGTACCTGTTGCTTTATGGTAGTGCTTTTCCTGTCAATCTCTGATATGCTACTATACATTTTATTCTGTACTTGTCAGATTCTGTGATGTGATATTGTTTTTCTCTGTCTATGTGTGTCTGGTATGTCATTATCAGTTTTACTGTGTACCTATTAGCTTCTGGTATTTGAGTATGAGGCTCACATTGTGCATTTCAATTTGTTCTGTGAATCTACTTCGGCCTTGAACTGACAGTTTCTATTCTGTGACTGTACATTTAAAGGATGATTGTTAATTTCTGCTCAATAGGTGTTCATTTAACTCTGTTCATGTCAGTCTCTGCAGTGGGAATTTGTGATTTATGCTGAAACTGCCATTTGTTTATCTTGATGGTATGCTCAATCCTGTTCCTGTCAGTCTCTGTTTTTAAGGTTTTTTTCTGAGTATTTGTCAGTCTCTGACGTGTGAGTGTGGGATTTCCTTTGTGTCTGTAAGTTTTTAATGTGAATGAGAGGTTTTTAAATCGGTACATGGCAATTCCTGAAAAACGAGCATGGGTTTTACTCTGTAACCCTCATACTCTGGTATTTGTGTTTGTGTCTTTTTCTTCTCATTACCTGTCTGTTTCTGAAAAGTTCGTTTGAATTTTACTTTGTACCAGTTACATACTGATCCCTGTTTGTGGGGCTTACTCTGCACCTCTCACTTTCTTATGTGATTCAGATTTATATCTGTACCAGTCAAACTCTGGTATTTGCATCTAGATTTTACTCCACATCAGTCTAACTCAGAATCGTGAGTGTTGTTTTTTTACCTTGTTTCCTTTGTACTTTGCAGTATGGAACTGTAATTGTCACTTTCTGGTATTTGTGTGTAGCTTTTCTTTCATGTCTCTCAGTCTCTGTTGTGTTTTTCCGTATTGTGGGTGAGTGGGTTTGCTTCATGCCTGTCAGTTTCTATATGTTAGTGCAGTTATATTTTCTAGTGGGTGAGTGTTTTTTTTCACTTCTTTTGCTGTATTATTCAGTTCCTTGGATACGGGTGCAAGTTTCACTCGATATCTCTTAATCCCTAGTCTATAGTTTATCTCTGTCAGTTTCTGATTTTGAGTGTGGGTTTATCTGTACCTGTCACTTTGTTTTATGTGAGAAACGTTTTATTCTGTATCTTTCAGTTTCTGATGTTTGTTTGTGTGTCTTGAACTTGTGCCCCTCAGTTTATTGCATGGGAATGTGGGTTTGACTGTTAATCTAACACTCACTTGTATATGAGTGCTGTTTACTCTTTATCTTTGATTGTCTGGTTTGTAAATTTAAGTTTTAACCTGTGCATTTAAATTTCTAATGTGCAGGTCTGGTTTTTAACCTGTCTATGTCATGTTCTGGTATACAAGTACGTGTTTCAGTCTGGCTTTTGAGTGTGGATTGGACACCACATCTCTACATTCTCTAGAATGTGAGTGTGATTTTTAATCTGTACATGTCAGTTTCTGACATGTGTCTGTGAGGTTTACTTTGTACATTTCATTCTCTGGTCTGTGACTGCTGAATTTATTCTGTATCTGTCAGTTTATGGAAAGTGACTTTGAGTTTTAGTCTGCATCTGTCAGTATTTGCAATATCAATCATCTTAATTATGTGTGTTTTATTCTGTATCTGTCAGTGTGTGAAGTGCAAGTGTTGGGTTTTCTTTGTACCTGTCAGTTATGCATGAGAGATTTTCACTCTCTACCAGAAGATTTCTTGGCATTCACTGTGGATTTCACTCTGTGTCTGTCATTCTCTGGTAGTTGAGTGTGGCTTTTATACTGCATTTGCTATTTTCTGACATGTAAATGTAGATTTTAATCTTTACCTGTTTTTTTCCAGTATGCGAGTATGGGTATCAATCTGTCACTGTCAGTTTCTCATATGTGAGGGAGGCAGTTATTCTGCACCTGTTACTTTCTGAAATGTGTGAAGGTTTTTATCTTTCCCTGTCAGTTTCTGGTATGTGATTGTGCCCTTTGTTCTGACCCTTTCCGTGAAAGGAATGTGGGTTCTGTTCCTGTCAGTTTCTGGTATGTGATTGTGGCCTTTGTTGTGTCCCTATCTGTTTCTGTGAATGGAATATGGGTTCTGCTCCTGTCAGTTTCTGGTATGTGATTGTTGCCTTTGTTCTGTCCCTATCTGTTTCTGTGCATGGAATGTGGGTTCTGTTCCTGTCAGTTTCTGGTGTGTGAATGTGGGTTTATTCTGTATCTTTCAATCTTTGGAATTTGATTATGTGCTTTCTGCAGCACCTTTTAGCTTCTGTTAAGTGAATGAGATGTTAATTCTGCACCTGTCCATTGATAGTATATGAATGTTTATTTTATTCTGTAACTGTCAGTTTATGGAACATGAAGGTGTTCCCCCCCCGATACGCCGCCACCCCCCCCCCCCCACCCCCACCTGCCAACTTCCAATATGTGACTGTTGTTTTATTCTATACCTGCCATTTTCTGTATGTGATTCTATTTTTTGATCTTTACCTTTCAGTTTCTGTTCCTTGAGTGAGTTTTACTTTGCACCAGTTGGTTTCTGGTATGTGAGTGTCACTTTTAAGCTGTACCTGTAAAGTTAAGATATAACACTGTGGGTTTATTCTGTATCTTTCAAACTCTAGTGTGTGATATGGGGCTTTTCTCTGAACCTTTCGATTTTTGGTCTGTGTGTTTTAATCTGCAGCTTACAGTTCCTGATAGGTGTGTGTGCACATTTTCTTTTGTTCTGCAGCTATCAATGTCTACTACACATGTATGTGTGTTATTCCTCTCATTCAATTTCTCTTATTGGAGAATTGATTTTTCTTTGTCCCTCTCAGTCTCTGGTATGTGTCCATGTGTCTTGCGTGGTAACTGCAGTTTCAGTTAGGTGACTCTGGTGTTATTCTCTATCTGACAGTCTCTTGCATGTGAGTGGTTTTATTTTCTTCTCTGGAGCTGTTAGTCTCCCTTCTGTGGCTGGAGGTTTTAATCTTTACTTTAACTCTTTAATAATTTGTAAATGTGAATTTTACTCTGTCTGTCTGTTTACTGTATATGGGTATGTTTTTTTAAATCATCAGTTTCATAGAATCATAGAAAGTTTAAGGCACAGAAAGAGGTCACTTAATCCCACCTTCATTTGGTCCTGAACCCTATAGCTTATGGCACTTGAGGTGCATACTCAGAGTACTTTTGAACCAGTTGAGGGTTCCTGCCTCAACTATCCTTTCAGGCAGTGAGTTCCAGACCCCCAAAAACCTCTGGGTGATTTTCTTTCCCTCATCGCCCCTCTAATTTTTCTACCAATCACTTTAAATCTATGGCCCTCGTCAATGACCTCTCTGTTCAGACCCTTCACCTCCACTCTGTCCAGGTCCCTCAAAATTCTGTACATTTCAATCAGCTCTTCCCTCAGCCTTCACTGTTCCAAAGAGAATAATCCCAGCCTTTCCAATCTTTCCTCACAGCTGCATTTTTACATTCCTGGCAACATCCTCGGAAATTTCCTCAGTACCCTCTCCAGTGCAATTATATCCTTACTGTAATGAGGTGACCAGAACTGGACACAGTTTCAGGTATGAAAGGGTGAGATTCAGTCTCTCTTTTACTGTCTCCAGGATGTGTCTCTCTTGTGAGATTGATATAGTGTCTTTCAATCTGATCGTGGGTGTGCTTTTGAATTGAGATTGATGCACCTAACTTGCAGCAGTACAGAATTGGAATGCATTGGACACAATGTCTGTCTCTTCTGCTTTGTTTGATTGCTGGATTGAAAATGTGTCTCTGAACTTGGGATCAGTGAGAGTTTGACTACTTCTGCTCCATGTGACTCTGGAATTAACTGATGGCCTCTGGGACTGATAACAAACCTACTCTGTGTTGTATGGAGCTGAAAGTACATTTCCTTGTGCCTGGGAATCATCACATTCATTCTGTTCCCTTGAAGTATTTGCCTGCAGAAAGGACGAACAATATCTCTTGTAACTGAAGATCAGTTGAGGTGGAAGCTAGAAAAGAGATTAATGTAACATTTCAATTAATAATCATTATTACTGACCCGGAATTTTAACTCTGCTTCCTTTCCACAGATGCTGCCAGACCGCTGAGTGGTTCCAGCATTTCTTGTTTTTATTTCACATTTCCAGCACCGGCAGTATTTTGCTTTTATTAAAGAGATTAATGTAACATTTCAATTAATAATCATGATGACTAACCACAAATACTCACCAGAAATACAAAGAATGTCAGTGTCTGATTTCACTGCAGATCTCAGCATCTGCTGACCAGGTGTTTTGACCGATTTACAACAATTTAGTGACATCCAGAAACAAGCCAACATCTGCACTTCTCCAAGATTGGGACGACCTGAGGGATGTTTGTGCAGATCAGGTTTCTATTTCCATCTGACATTATAACATAAGAACCTAAGAAGTAGGAGCAGGAGTAGGCCATTCAGTCTCTCGAATCTGATCCACCGTTCAATAAGATTATGGCTGATCTGATCGTGGATTCAGCTCCATTATCCTGCCTGCTCCCAGAACACATTACTCCCATGGAGATCAAAAGTTTAACTCATCCTTGAATATATTTAACAACTCAGCCTCTACTGCTCTCTGAGGTAGAGAATTCCAAAGAATAATGACGCTTTGAGAGAAGAAATTCCTCCTTCACTCTGTCTAAAATGGGAGATCCCTTATTCTGAAACTGTGCGCCCGAGATCTTGATTCCACTATTCACTGTATATTTTGGGCCTCCTTATCTCGAGAGACAATGGATACGCGCCTGGATGTGGTCAGTGGTTTGTGAAGCAGCGCCTGGAGTGGCGATAAAGGCCAATTCTAGAGTGACAGGCTTTTCCACAGGTGCTGCTGAGAAATTTGTTTCTCGGGGCTGTTGCACAGTTGGCTCTCCCCTTGCGCCTCTGCCTTTTTTCCTGCCAACTACTAAGTCTCTTCGACTCACCACATTTTAGCCCCGTCTTTATGGCTGCCCGCCAGCTCTGGCGAACGCTGGCAACTGACTCCCACGATTTGTGATCAATGTCACAGGATTTCATGTCGCGTTTGCAGACGTCTTTATGGCGGAGACATGGACGGCCGGTGGGTCTGATACTAGTGGCGAGCTCGCTGTACAATGTGTCTTTGGGGATCCTGCCATCTTCCATGTGGCTCACATGGCCAAGCCATCTCAAGTGCCGCTGACTCAGTAGTGTGTACAAGCTGGGGATGTTGGCTGCCTCGAGGACTTCTGTGTTGGAGATACGGTCCTGCCACCTGATGCCAAGTATTCTCCGGAGGCAGCGAAGATGGAATGAATTGAGACGTCGCTCTTGGCTGACATACGTTGTCCAGGACTCGCTGCCATAGAGAAAGGCACTGAGGACACAGGCCTGATGCACTCGGACTTTTGTGTTCCGTGTCAGTGCGCCATTTTCCCACACTCTCTTGGCCAGTCTGGACATAGCAGTGGAAGCCTTTCCCATGCGCTGGTTGATTTCTGCATCTAGAGACAGGTTACTGGTGATAGTTGAGCCTAGGTAGGTAAACTCTTGAACAACTTCCAGAGCGTGGTCGCCAATATTGATGGATGGAGCATTTCTGACATCCTGCCCCATGATGTTTGTTTTCTTGAGGCTGATGGTCAGGCCAAATTCATTGCAGGCAGCCGCAAACCTGTCGCAACACTCACAGTAAACAGCGTGAAACAGGAGTTAAACCACGAACATGTATTACAGAACTGAGGCGAGAAACAGCAAAGATTTTCTACAGCAGCTTATTCACGTTCTGTCTCACTTACCGAGTTCACACACAGGCCGAGAAAGGCCTCTCCATTCCTCCGCTCACTCCATGTTCCGGGATCAGTTCATCCTCCACATTGCCTCTCACAAACAGCCCGCGACGCCCCCTGAACTTGCCCCGGAGTCAATGGCGATCTCTGATCCAGACTGCGGACAGGGTCCGAAAGCAATGTGCTGCTGGAAGCAGATTGCTGTTTGCTGCCTTACCCCGAGGCCGTAATATCTCCATTCCCTCTGTTAAAAACAAACTCACTGAGTAAATGGCGTTCAACGGATTTGCTGGCGGAGGGGAGCGCGCATTGCGCTCGTTCGCTCATTCACAATCACTGGTGGGGGCGGTGCTGTACCGCGCATGCGCTGCATTCGGCAATAGTTTGAAAAACAAAAATCAATCGGAACTTTCTCCAGTTCAGTTTTATCTGATTTTGAGCAATGGAACCGGGACTGTGGGCAAGATTAGAGAAGGTTTCCAGCTGGGAGATGACCCCTTTACCAAGCTCAACTTGAGATCATTCTCTGCACTATGTTTGCTGTTCATTAGCTCGAATTCTCAAAGTGATCCTCCGAGGGAGTCGATGTGTTTGCAGGAATGGGGCAGGAGTTAATATCTGACAGTTGCAGTCAGAGATCAATTTAAGCAGATTATAACTGTCTGTCACTGAGAGTCATAGCGAAGGGTTTGAGCTGAAAGATTACAGAGAGTTCTACAGGGCATAGAAAGTTGCATTTGGGACATAGTATGCCTCACTCTCTGACACATTCCCGGACTGTGAGATTAATAATGTGTCTTCCTCTGGCACCATATCAGTGAGAGATGAGATTGTAGCGTCTGTTTCCCCAGGCGGATCTTTCGAGATAAAAACGAATCTTACATTTCAGCTTAAAACTCAATAATTACAGGCCAGTCAGTCTAACCTCAGTAGTGGGTAAATTATTGAAATCTATTCTGAGAGACAAGATAAACTGTCACTTAGAAAGGCACATACCAACTGAATTGAATTTTTAAAAGGATGTTAGCTGAGGGTGGTACTGTTGATGGATTCCACATGAATTTTAGCAAGGCTCTTGACAGGGTCCCAAAATAAAGACTCTTTATAAAATAAAATTTCATGTCATCCAGGGAAATGCAGCAAGGTGGATGGAAAATTGCCTCAGTGGCAGGAACAAAGAGTAATTGTTGACGGCTGGTTTTGAGACTGGAGGGCTGTTTCCAGTTGTTTTCCCCAGGGCTCAGTAATGGGTCCCCTGTTTTTCTGATGATCTATATGAACAAGTTGGACATAAATGTTGAGGGACACGATCAAGAAGTTTACAGACGACACCAATATTGGCCGGATGGTAGATAGCGAGGAGGAGTGCAGTGGACTGGAGGAAGATGTTTATGGTCTGGTCAGAAGGGCAGAAAAGTGGTGCATAGAATTCAACTCGGAGAAGTGTGACGTGATGCACTTGGGGAGGTGAAACAATGCAAAGGAATACACGATTAATGAGAAAATACTGAGAGGTGCAGAGGGGGTGAGGGACCTTGGAGTAAATGTCCACGGATCCCGGAAGGTAACAGGGCAGGGTGATAATATGGTTATGAAGACATATGGAATCCATTCCTTTATTAGCCGATGTACAGAATATAAGAGGAGGAAGGGTATGCTGGAACTTTCTCATCATTGGTTAGGCCAGAACTTGAGTTCTGTGTGCCGTTCTGGTCACCTCATTACAGTAACTGCACGAGAGAGGGTACAGAGGAGATGTTAGAGGATGTTGCCGGGACTTAAAAATGCAGCTCTGAGGAAAGATTGGTTAGACTGTGGTTGTTCTCCTTGGAACAGAGAAGGCTGACGGGAGATCTGATTGAAATGTATAAAATGTTAAAGGGCCTGGATGGAGTGGAGCTGAGGGGTCTATTTACCTCAGCAGAGAGCTCAAAACCTGTCCTGGGAACTCTACATTTAGCGAACAGTTCGACATGAGAATGTGTAGATGTGAATATTGTGTAAGAGAGAGTGTATTAAAGGTGCTGGCGGGTTAGTCTAATGTCACTGTATTTGTGGGACCGGTCTCATCGCCGGATTTCCGAGTCACTCTTGTGTCAAGTAACAAGATTTTGCACTCAAAGAAGCACATTGCTCCCCTTCTCATCCCCAAAGTGGGAATTCAGTGTAGTTTTTTTGTTCATTTCAAGATTTCAGTCAAAAAGTGGAGAACATGTCAGTTTTCGGGGGAGAGAGCGCCATCAGTGCAGCAATAAAACGGGTTTCAGTCAAAAATGGAGTCTTTACTTCAAGTGCAAACTATTGGACAGCAAGCATTGTCATGTCAGAGAGAGGAAGGATCTAGTCTGGGACTCTGCAGTACCCGAATTTCAGTGGTATTGGAGAGTTTAGGACCAGAGAGAAACACAAAGAGGCAGCAGGAGCCGGTAGTTGACAGCAGGTTGTCTCCACCCCCGTCCGCTCACTGCCTTTAAGTTGCTCAGTGCCGCCACCACCGGCTTCATTTCTGACCCAGTTCTGACTGACAGAGAGAATTTGTGCAGAGTCCCGGACATGACCGATACAGCAGCCGCCGAAACGGCTCTTCCAGCCGCCGCCGCTCAAGTCAAGACTCCGAAGAAGAAGAAAGCGGCTCCCCGGAACAAGTCAGCTGGTCCCACGTTGAGCGAGCAGATCCTCAAGATTGTGGCGGATTGCACCGATCGCAGGGGGACCTCACTGCCCGCCATAAAGAAGGCTCTGGGTAGGAGCGGTGTGGATGTGGGGAAGTTCAGGACCCAAATCAAGCAAAGTATCAGGAGGAATGTGAACAAAGGCTCCCCGGTGCACAGCAGCGGTACGAGCGCATCCGGCTCCTTCAAAATCCCTAAGCAGGGAACCAAGGGAAATGTGGGAAAGAAAGTGAAGTCAGGAGCAGCCAAAAAACCTTTCGAAAAGCAATCAGCAGCCAAGAAATTACCAGTCAAGAAACTAGCAGCCAAGAAATCGGCAGCGAAGAAATCAGCAGGCAAGAAAGTGACCAGCAAGAAGGCGGCAACGCCAAAGAAATCCCCAGGGAAGAAAGCAGCACTTCCGAAAAAGTCTCCTGCAAAGAAGGGCAAAAAACCCAAGAGTGCCACGGGCGGAAAGGAGCTCAAGAAAGTTCAATCATCAAGCGGCAAGACCAAGCCAAAAGCAGCAAAGGCTCAGAAAGCAGCCCCTGGAAAGAAGTGAAACTGCACGGGAAACTTGCAGACATCTGAACCCAAAGGCTCTTCTCAGAGCCACCCACATCACTCAGGAAAGAGCTGATCCCACTATCACATGATCCCTGTCCCGCCGCCGTGTGCACATTTCACATAGAAATGATGGGAAGTAAACGCAGGATCCCTGGTGACTCGCTGACATACACTACACTCAGCCCGTCCCCCACTCTCTGTAACAAAACAGAGGGATGTCCCGGCCTCACTGTAACTGGGGATATGTTCGGTACAGTCTCAGTTCATGCTCGTTTCACTAATTCAGAGTGTGAGGGTCTAACACAGGAAACTGGCGAGAAATCCCGCGTCACAACTCAAACCCCAATACATGAGTTTCTCTAATTCAGCTGGGGTAAGGTGTTAGTAAACTGATCAATCCGTCTGGGAGGGGAGGTGTGTGGAAACGGGTTGACTTGTGATCGGAAGCACTGTACTTAGGCGGATATATGATCAACATTTAATTGTTATAGATCCTTATTTAAAAGCTCCGGTTTTCTGTTATCTTTGACAATAAAGGCCGAGTCTGGAAGTTTTGTGCAAAGCTCTGTTGTTGAGAATTTTTTTTTTGAATTGGCGGTTCGAGCAAGTGGGAGGCGGAGCTGGAGGATGAAAATCATTTCTCTGCTCTGTCTGTTACTCAGTTTCCTCTCCGCCCCGCCTCTCACTCTCTGTCCCTTTCTCAGTCAGGTCTGGGCGGGCTGTATAAAAAAGGCAGCAGAAACAGCTCGTTTCTCAGTGAAGAAGCGTCATGTCTGGAAGAGGTAAAGGGGGCAAAGGACTGGGCCAAGGCGGAGCAAAGCGGCACCGCAAAGTACTTCGTGATAACATCCAGGGCATCACCAAGCCAGCAATCCGCCGCTTGGCTCGCCGTGGTGGAGTGAAGCGCATCTCGGGTTTGATCTATGAGGAGACCCGCGGGGTGCTGAAGGTTTTCCTGGAGAATGTGATCAGAGATGCGGTCACCTACACTGAACACGCCAAGCGCAAGACGGTCACCGCCATGGATGTGGTGTACGCTCTGAAACGCCAGGGCCGCACTCTCTATGGATTCGGCGGCAAAACAAATCCACCCTTTCTACCAAACACAAAGGCTCTTCTAAGAGCCACCCAAAGACTCACAGAGAGAGCAGTGACATGGCAACTTGAATTAATAAGATCAAGTTATCTGAATATTGTTTATCTTTATCAACAACTGCTTTTGTACATCATTTCATTCTCTCAGTAAATTTACATATCACAGATCTTTCACTGTCTTTTTCTCTTCATTATTTATCGAACACGTCATGAATTAAACGGTTGCATTTGTTAATTTATACGTGAAGGTCTGAACTGCCGGCACGAAGCGGAATTTACTGCCGTGATAGTAAGTAATGACTGGCGCCTTGTTCCCGCCAGAGACAACTGTTCAAACTGTGTTGGAAGACACAGAGGGAGAATCCAGTACGAAAGAAATAAAGCTACAAGGAGTGAGATTTTATAATTGTTCCCGCCAGATTAGGTGTTTTTTAATCTTTGCCTTGTTTTCTCATCTGAAATTGGCGGGCTTTTTGAAATTGATAAAATTTCAGTTTCAGTTACAGTTCAACCAATCAGTGCACAGCATTTCCCGCCGCCCTTTTACTTCCCGGAGCTGGTTTCAAACTTGACTGATGGACGGGGCTGCATCCAATCACAATACTAGTGCGGTCCCTCTACTATCTTAAATAGACAGTCCCTGAGCAGTCTCAACATTTACAGTGTCTTTGTTCCAGATGTTCTACCAGAATGGCCAGAACCAAGCGCGCAAATCGACCGGAGGGAAAGCTCCCCGCAAGAAGCTGGCTACCAAAGCGGCCCGCAAGAGCGCTCCAGCCACGGGCGGAGTGAAGAAGCCTCACCGTTACAGACCCGGCACTGTGGCTCTCCGGGAGATCCACCGCTACCAGAAATCCACTCAGCTGCTCATCCGCAAACTCCCTTTCCAGCGCCTGGTGCGGGAGATCGCGCAGGACTTCAAGGCAGACCTGCGCTTCCAGAGCTCGGCCATCATGGCACTGCAGGAGGCCAGCGAGGCTTACCTGGTGGGGTTCTTTGAGGACACCAACCTGTGCGCCATCCACGCCAAGCGAGTCACCATCATGCCCAAGGACATCCAGCTGGCCCGCCGTATCCGCGGGGAGCGCGCCTAAACTCACCCTGCCCCGAAACTGAGTTTGGCATCAAATAACACAACGGCTCTTTTAAGAGCCACCAAACCGACAAAACAAAGAGCTGCGATCACCTGTTGTCAGAGAAATGTGGTCTGGAGCAGATCATGTTATTAGAGAGCCGATCATTGTGCAAAATCTTTCGTTTGCATCAACGGTAGAATTGCTAAAATCCCTGGCAACTATCACAAGAGGCGAGCAGTTAAATTACCGAATCCAGTACTGAGAAGGCTGAGGGGAGATCTGATTGAAATGTACAACATTTTGGCGGGACTGGAGAGAGTGGAGGTGAAGAGTCTTAGCAGAGAGGTCTGTGACTGTGCGACATATGTTTAAAGTGATTGGTAGAAAAATTAGAGGGAAAACGAGGATTTTATTTTCACCTAGAGGGTGGCAGGAGTCTGGAACTCACTGCCTGAAAGGGTAGTTGAGGCAGAGACCCTCAACTCATACAAAAGGAATCTGGATATGCATCTCAAGTGCTGTAATCTGCAGGGCGACGGACTGAATGTTGGAAGGTGGGATTAGCATAGGTGGGTCGTTTTTCGGCCGACACGATGGGCCAAGTGGCCTCTTTTTGTGCCAATACAAAGCAGCGCTAGCATTATAAAATTGCCGCCTCTCAGACAGCAAGCAGCCCTTTCACAGATAAAGTGGGTGGCTCTGAAAAGAGCCTTTGTGTTCGCAGATTTAAGTCAGGCCGCTTCACTTGCTCTTGGTGCTCGGAGCGCTGGTTTTCTTGGGCAGCAGCACAGCCTGGATATTAGGCAGCACCCCGCCCTGAGTGATGGTCACCCCTCCCAGCAGCCTGTTGAGCTCCTCGTCCTTGCGTACTGCCAGCTGGAGGTGTCTGGGGATGATGCGGGTCTTCTAGTTGTCCCGGGCCGCGTTGCCGGCGAGCTCGAGGATTTCAGCTGTCAGATACTCGAGCACAGCAGCCAGATAGACCGGGGCTCCGGCACCCACACGCTCAGCATAGTTCCCCTTTTTAAGGAACCTGTGAACACGGCCCACCGGGAACTGCAGTCCAGCTCGGGAGGAGCGAGACTTGGCCTTGAACCGAGCATTACCACCGGTCTTCCCTCTTCCAGACATTACCACAATCTGACAAACACTTTCAGGAAGAATGCTGAGAACCGCCCACAATACTCCCATTTATACCTTCGGGAGGAATGGAGTCGGGGGCACTGGTGATTGGTCACTCTGCACTGGGTGTCATTGTACTCTTCATGTGACCAATCAGAGAGCTGCTGAATTCACCAATCCGGAGACGCCAAGGAGATGAGGGCGGAAAATAATGGCGCGAAATTGTCAGACTGAAAACGATTTTTCAAATTTGAAAAGCCCTCCAATATATTTGTAAAACACAGAGCGGCTTCAATATAGATCATCACATTTATAGGTAACTTGGTTTTACCGCAAATATTTTAAAATCTTTTTTATATTGTATTATTCCACATGTGGTAACAATTTACAGATTCGCTTTCACATTCCGCCATCTATTCGGGTTTACTCTCTATCCTTTTTGAAACATTCTATAACCAGCGGACAGAAAGCCTCTTTCACAGCATTCTGTAACCATTTCAGCTCAATGTTCCTAATGATACCGCATCACTGACTATAGATTGATCCCTATTGGTGAGAGACAACAGCGGAGTGTATAATCTTAGTGTCAGGTGTTAAAGAGTGAGACTGAGGGTTCCCACACCACCGGGGTTTCTAGATAATGTGCTGATTACTTATTGAGGACAAACTTGATCTCGGGATATGAGTGACTGAGAAATGATGCCTGCGCGTTAAATCAGATTTTATTGTCGAAATACAGCAAAGGGGCCGAATATGAACGCGTCCAGGAACAAAGCTCACAAATGGTCAGTAATTAATGATCGGGACATTATTAAGTAGAGACAGGAAGATCGCACGGGCAGTGAAACTGTATTAACCAGAATCTGTGGGATTAAAACAGAGATCACAAAGACAGTTAGAAAATACTTGCTAAAAATATCAAAATAAATTGATATTATAGAGATTAATGTTGTAGCTTTTTGAGAGACGTTGTCGGTGGCTCTTAAAGGTCGGAACTCGCATTTTATACACATCCCCAGAGATCTATGTTAATGAAGGATGGGTGAAAACCGTGTTCGTGATTGGCTGGTTTACAATGAAGTCAATTCTTTTGATTCTGCATTTATCTGATTGCTTACTTTAGATACCCAATCAAATTTAGTGCTCGGCGAAGCCACAATATTTCGCCGCAGTCAGCTCGTCCATTGCTTTTGCCTGTCACCTATCCACCGATATCCCTGACTTTCTCACTCCCTCTGTTGCTGTCTCTTCAACTGTTTCAGTTCTGTTGGCACCAGTCCGTCACCTTTTTCATTCTGCACGGATCATTCCTCCGCACTTCAGCTTACTCACAGAAGACAAGGTGGCCGAGTGATTAAAACGATGAACTGCTAATCTGTTGCACTCTGCATGCGTGGGTTTGAATTCCATACTCCTTGTTTCTGAATGTTTAAAATAAGAGCACCGGCTTCGTGTTCCATTCGAGTGCGCTGGTTCTTTCTAAACAAGAAATACGGATGTGTACAATAAACACAGTGACGGTGTTGTCGTGGAGTATTGCATCCAGTTCTGCTCATTGGAGGGAACAGAGGAGATTTATCAGAATGCGTGAAGTCAGTAGAGATGGGTTTGTTCTCCATTGAATCAACAACATTCAAACAGTTGAAGAGACAGTTGCAGAGGGAGTTAGAAAGTCAGGGATATTGGTGGATCGGTGACAGGCAAGATCAGTGGACGAGCTGACCGAAGGGAGATTTACAACAAGTGTGAAACATCATGACAAGTGAGACAAGGATAAACAGTTCCCATTAGCTCATTGTACAAGGACATAGTGACAGAAATTGAGGATTTTGGGCAGGAGATTTCGGGCGAACACTGAGTGAGTGGTGATGATCTGGAACTCACTTCCCACAAGGGTGCTGTACTAGAGACAATCAATTACTTCAAGAGATTATTGACACAGCATTTGAAGGAATTAAACTTGCAGAGCTACAGGGATCGACCGGTGGAGTGAGTGTGACTGGATTGCACTGTGGAGAGCTGTCATGGACTCGATGGGCCAAATAGCCTCCTTCGGTGCTGTAAATAACTCTATGTTTACTATTCGTTTCTGACTGAAAACTGATCAGTTTAAAGGCTATTTCAAATCTATAGTTATTCAAAAAAAAGAAGATAAATTTCCGGGAGACGTACATGGATGATGAGAATCATTTTATAAAAATGCATTGACTTGTTCAGTTTTAAAACTGTTTTTTTTTTGTATTTTGTCTGTGTTTAGCTGTGTTTAGCCCATCAGTTCCTGGTCTGTGAGTGTGAGTTTACCTCATTTTATTTCATTCTCTGTTATCTGAGTGTGGGTTCAATCTTTACCCAGAGCACCGTTTGTGAACTGAACTTTACCTATCTCCCTTTTTATTATTATTTAACAAAGATCTGCACACTCTTGTTTCTGACTGTGAACTCATTTATTAGTTTAAAGGACATGTCTTCTTTAACATAAATTTCATTGAAAGAAAATTGAAGTTCAGCATTGTGGGAGATGCACATGGATGATGAGAGTCTTTTGTAAGTTTTAATTTGGAAATCACATTGATCATTTTTAATTTATAAAATGAATCTGTATGATACCAGAATTGAGGTCTGACCTGCAGTAGAGAACTCATGTCAACTGCTTGGAAAGCAGATATTCTCAGCACTATAGCACCATCACTATGTGAGTTTAATGTAGGTAAATAAGTACATTATTCTGTAACATTTATTTTCTGTTATGTGACTATGTCTGGTTCCAGTTCATCATGTCAGCCTCTGGTACTCTGTATGAGGTGGGATTAATGTGGTGTATGTCAGTTTCTGGTACTGCCTGTGAGTGTGAATATATTTCTGTATCCATCAGTCTCTCAAACTGAATGTGAGTGTGGATTAGTTCATTTTTCATCCGTCTCCGCAACTGATAGTGAGAATGTGATTCATTCAATATCTCTGTGTCTCTGGTATTGTTTGTGAATGTGTTGCTTATTCTGTGTTTTTCTGTGACTGGTAGAGTTTGTGAGTGTGGCATTCATTCTGTACCTGTTAGGAAATATTATTGAATGGCATTGTGGACTCAGTGTTTTTTAGGCACTCCTACTCTATGTGAATCAGATTTGTACTGTGTCCATCTGTTTCACGTCATGTAAGTGAGTGTGGGATGCATTATATAGTTGTCAGTATCTGGCTGTGACAGATAGATAGATAGATAGACAGAGAGATAGATATATAGATAGATAGATAGATAGATAGATAGATAGATAGATAGATAGATAGATAGATAGATAGATAGATAGATAGATAGATAGATAGACAGGCAGACAGACAGGCAGACAGATAGATAGATAGACAGACAGATAGACATTTGATCTACAAGGCAGTAAAGGGTTATTGGGACAGCCAGGAAAGTGAAGTTAAGCACAATCAGATCAGCCATGATCATATTAAATGGCAGAGTAGGGTGGAGAGGCCAAATGGCCCACTCTTGGTCATATCTGTTATGTTCTTAAGCTCTTCTCTTACTTGACATGATTGTGGGCCACATTCTGTATCTTTAAATCCCTGGTCCTGTTCGTAATTGAAGGTTCATTCTGAATTTGATAGTCTCTAGTACAGAATGTGTGTTTGCAATTCATTCCTTATGTATCTGCCTCTGGGGGATTGTGCAAGTGTGAGATTAATTCTGTATCAGCCAGCATCCGTACTGTGTATGCATGTTGGACCCATTCAGTATATGTAAGTAAGGGGTACTGTGTCTGTATATGTGATTCATTCTCCATCCATTAAGCTCTGGTACCCTGTTTCAGTGTCAGATTCAATTTGCATCTATGTGTCTCTGTGTTGTACGTGTCTCTGTGATCCTACTGTATCCTGTACTTTATATGTACCTCAAGCATTCTGTTGGCTACTGTTTCATAATTTTGTGTATCAATATTTGTCCCTTGTGTTTAATTTAAAATATGGATTAACTATTTCATAGCTGCCTGTTTTATTCTATTCTTGTACATGAGTTGTGAATTGGTTGCCAATTCATAGCTCTGCCAAATTAATTGTGAGTGGTAATCTTTCAATCTGATACATGACCTGGTATGTACAGTCAAATTTCTTTGTATTGTAAAAAAATAGAATGAATACTGTATATTTCTGTCTGACCCATAGTGAAATGTTTGGATTTGTTTGTAATGTGTAGCTCAGTTTATATTGTGGGGTACATATTAGGACTTATTTTCTAGCTTTCAATCAGGTAAATTTTGCCTGTTCTAGTTAAGATATCTTGTTTGAAATTTGGTCAAATTGACACAGTGTATTTAAATCTGATAATGAGTGTGTTTTTAGACTGGGTTTGATGTATCTACCAGTCAGCTGCAGTGAAATAGAAGCAACTTCATTCTCTCCTGTTCTGCTTGACTGTTGGATTGAAAATGTGTCTCTTGATCTTGGGATCAGTGTGGGTCTGACTACTTCTTTTGTTTGTTGCAGTGGAAATGATGAGTTGGCTGTGTCACTGTGCTTTGTGAGTGATACTGTATCTATCTACTGTGTGTTGGAACAAGCTGGCTGCTCTCTTCCATGTGTCCAGGAGTCAGGACTTTCATTCTGGTTCCTTCAAATGTTTGCCTGCAGGAAGATAAAGTAATTCTTATACTTGTAGAAAGGTCAGTGAGAAGAATCACAGAATCATTACAGTGCAGAAGGAGGCCATTTGGCCCATCGTGTTTGCACCGGTTCTCTGAAAGAGCAACTCCCTCAGTTCCATTCACCTGCCTTCTCTATGTGACCCTGCAAATTCTTCCCTTTCATACAACTGTCTAATTCCCTTTTGAATACTTCAGTCAAACCTGCCTCCACCAAATTCTCAGGCAGTGCATTCCAGACCGTAACCACTCGCTGCATAAAAAAGATTTTCCTCATGTACCTTTTGCTACTCTTATCAAATACTTTAAATTTGTGCCCTCTCGTTCTCGATCCTCTCATGAGTTGGAATTGTTATTCTCTATCTACTCTACCCAGACCCCTCATGATTTTGAATACCTCTATCAGATCACCTCTCAGTCTTCTCTTCCCCAAGTCAAACAGTCCTAACTTCTCCAATCTATCTTCATAACTGAAATTCCTCATCCCTGGAACCATACTTGCAAAGTTTCTCTGTACTCTCTCTGATGCCCTCAGGACTTGCCTCATGTGAGGTGCCCAGAATTGGACATCATACTCCAGCTGAGGCTGAATTAGTGTCTTACAGAAGTTCAACATAACTTCCTTGCTCTTGTACTTTATTCCACTATGAATGAAGCCTCGGATGCTGTGTGTTTTATTAAACAAACTCTCAACCTATCCTGCACTTTCAATGACTTATGCACATACACACCTCAGTCCCTTTGCTCCTGCACCCCTTTCGAATTGTATCCTTTATTCTATACAATTCCTCCATGTTCTTACTACCAAAATGAATCACCTCAATTTCTTTGCATTGAACTTCATCTGCCACCTGTCTGTCCATTTCACCAACTTGTCTATGTCCTTTTGAAGTTCTACACTATCCACCTCACATTTCACAATGCTTCCAAGTTTCGTATCATCTGCAATCTTTGAAATTGTGCACCAAGGTCTCGGAGATTAACCTATATCAGGAAAAGCAAGGGTCCAAACACTGATCCCTGGGGGAACTCCATCACAACCTTCCTCCAGCCAAAAAACATCCATTAACCACTGCTCTTTGTTTCCTGTAACTCAGGCAATTTCGTATCTCGTTGCGACCGACAATTTTATTGCACGAACTACAAGTTTGCTCACAAGTCTGTTGTGTGGCACTGTATCAAACGCCTTTTGAAAGTCCATGTACAACACATCAACAGCATTGCCCTCATCAACCCTCTTTGTTACCTCCTCAAAAGACTTCAGCAATTTGCTTGAACATGATCTTCCCTGAAGAAATCCATGCTGCTTTTCCTTAATTAACTCACATTTAGAGTCATAGAGTTCTACAGCACATAACTAGGCCCTTCGGCCCATCATGTACATGCTGGCCATCAAGTACTTAAGTATTCTAATCCCATTTTCCAGCACCTGGCCAGTATCCCTGTATGCTATGGCAGTTCGAATGTTCATCCAAATAATTCTTGAATGTTGTAAGGGTTTCTGCCTCTACCATCTTTTCAGGCAGTGTGATCCACATTCCAAACATCTTCTGGGTGAAAATATTTTTCCTCAAAGCCCCTCTAAACCTCCTGTTCCTTACCTTAAATGTATGTCCCCTGGCTATTGACATCTCTGCTCAAGGGGAAAGAACATCTATCCTATCTATGCTCCTCATAATTTTGTTTCCCTCACTCAGGTCCCTCCTCAGCCTTCTCTGCTTTAATAGTCCCTGTGACTATTGATTTTGCCCCTAATAATTTTTTCTCCATCTTTTCCCAACACTGAATTTAAACGAACAGGCCTGTAGTCGATGGGCTATATTTACACCCTTTTTTGAACAAGCAATTCGGTAGTCCTTTAGCACCACATCCGAGTCTAAGGAGTCTGTGGCCAGATCCTCTGTGATTTCCACCCCCACTTCCCTCAGTTTCCTTAGATGCATCTCATCTGGCTCTGGTGCTTTATCCTCTTTAAGTACAGACAGACTATCTAACATTTCTACTTTATCAATTTTAATACCCTTTAATATCTGACTTATCTCCTCTTTTAACATTACCAAGGAAGAAGATGCAACCCAGCCAAAGACAGATGCAAAGTATTCCTTTAATACCTCAGCTATGCCCTCTGCCTCCATGTGTAAATCCACGTTCTGGTCCCTAATCGGCCGCACTCCACCTTTTACCACCTTTTTTACTATTTATATGCTTTTAGAAAACGTTGGGATTTCCTTCAATGCTCGCTGGCAATCTCATTTCATGTTCTCTCATTGCTTCTCCTATTTGTTTTTTCACTTCCCCTCTGGACCTTCTATATTCAGCCTGGTTCATACTAATATTTCCTACCTTGCATCTCTCAGAAGCACACTTTTTCTTCTTTATCTTAATCTCTACTTCTTTTGCCATCCAATGAGTTCTGGATTTGTTTGTTTTAATTTTCCACTTCAAGGGAACATTAATCGACTGTGCCTGAAATATCTCTTCTTTGAAGGTAACCCAATGTTCATCTACCTGTGTTACTGCCAGCTTTTGACTCCAATTTATTCGCCCCAGTTCCATCCTTACCCCATTGAAGTTGACTTTCCCCCAGTTAATTAATCTTACCTTGGATTTCTCTTTGTCCTTTTCCATAGTCAACCTAAACCTTATGAGACAATGATCACTATCCCTTAAATGCACTCCTAATGATACTTGATCCACTTGGCCCACCTCATTCCTAAGCAGTGCCTCCTTTATCGTTGGACTAGCAACATACTGTTGTAGAAAATTTTCCTGAACATACTCTCGGAACTCTTGCCCCACACTGCCCTTTACACTACTATTATCCCAGTCTATGTTTGGATAATTAAACTCTTCCATTATAACTACCCTACAATTTTTGCACCATGCTGTAATTTCCTTGCAAATTTGTTTTTCCATGTCCTACCCACCAGCTGGTGGCCTATAGACAACACCGAGCAATGTAACTGCAGCGTTTTTGTTCCTTAGTTCTCGCTAAATTGATTCTGTCCTCGACCCCTCTGGGACATCCTTTTTCTCCAGCACTGAAATACTCTCCTTAATCAAAACTGACACCCCTCCCCTTTTATTCCCGTTCATGTTTTTCCCGGAACACCTTGTATCCAGGAATATTTAACACCCAGTCCTGTCCTTCTTTGAGCCAGGTCTCTGTTAGAGCCTATTTTTCATCTTATTTCCACATGACAATCTCCGCCTGTACCTCACCAGTCTTATTAACCACACTGCGTGTGTTCACATACATGTACCCTGATTCAGACTGTATTACTTTCTCCCTTATTCTGACCCCATCTGATAGCCTATTATTCCCTACTGTTGTGTTATCAGTCTCGCCCAGTGTTCTGGACATCGCGGTATTCCTCTCTAATACCTGCAGCTGGTTCCCACACCCCTGACAATGAACTGACATGATACAAAAGTGATCAATGTAATCTTTTCAATAATAATCGTTATGAACAATCGGAAACGGAAAACCAGCAACTTAAACAGTATCTGTCTCGTGTAGCACTCTGCTTCTGCTTCCCACCTGTTTGCAGCGGTTGTGCAACAGTTTGTGACATTCAGAAACAACCCATGCCCCTCACCGCTCCATGAATCGGACTACCCGATGAAGTAGTGACGTCTCCCTTCCCCCGGCTCACTCCATGTTCCGAGACCAGTTTCTGCTCCACAGTGCACATTGCAAACAGTCCCCGATTCCAGCTGAGCTTCCCCAAAATTCAATGCTAATCTCTGAGCACATCCGCACAAGCTCCCAAACCTGGTGTTGCTGCAGCAAGCAGATGCTGTTTGTTCACTGACCCCGGGAACCAGATGTTTCCTTTCGCTGCTGATCGAAACAATCTTCCGCTCACTCGCTGAATGGAGCTCACAGGCAGAGCTGGGGGAGGGGTGCGCATGCCGTCTTCGCCTCATGATGACGTCATAGTGGGCTGGGTTATATCGCGCGTGTGCAGATCTCTGCAACAATTCAGCTTCAAAACTCAATGGGAACTTTGGTCACTGACCCGAAACGTAACTCTGCTTCTCTTTCCACAGATGCTGCCAGACCTGCTGAGTGTTTCCAGCATTTCTTGTTATTGTTAATTAAATGGTGTGTTATATGTATGTTCACAAAAGAAAGGGGTGAAGTTAATATCCCGATATAGGAGGAGCGCAGAGTTATTGGATAGGATAAAAACGTTCTGGATAGGTTGACATCTCTTTAAGTTAATAAGTCCAGAAGGGAAATATCCCATATTAGTGAGGGAGATACCAGAAGCTCTGAGCAAAATCTTTGAATATGGAAGGTGTGCCAGGTGACTGAAGGATTACACTCCTGTTCTGGAAAGGAGAAGGAAAAATCTGGTAACCAAGACCATTATTTTTGACAACATTGGTGAATTAATAAAGGACAACCAGTACGGATTTGCTAAGGGCAAATCATGTGCAACTAACCTGATTGAATTTTTGTGGTTGAAGTTACTGAAGGTAGTACAGTAATTATTGGATATATGCTCTTCCAAAGGCATTCGATCAAGTAGTGAATAACAGACTTACATGGAGAATAGAAATGCATGTTAAAAATTGACACTGGCATCCTGAGATGGTAGTTGGTTAAAGGATAGGAGGTTATTCTATGACCTTGTCTTATTTACACCATCTCCTTTGTTATCTCTTGCCCCACCCCCACTTTACTTGCATATAACCTTTTACAATTCTAATATTTGCTCGTTCTTAAGTCGGGTAACAGATCTGAAACGTTAACTCTGCTTCTATCTCCACAGATGCTGCCAGACCTGCTGAGTATTTCCAGCATTTCTTGTTTTTATTTCAGATTTCCGGCATCCGCAGTATTTTGCATTTATTTTAGAGATTAGAAGTGAACTGATCCTTTCTGCTGACTGGGCAGAACTATGCAGTGGGGTGTTGCAGAAAACTGTACGAAGAACATTACTTCGATATGGCCCACAATGTCGAAGTTTGAGGATGACAGAATACATAGCAATGTATGCAAATAGCAAAGAGCTGTAAGTTTCAGGTAGATGTTACCTGAACAGAGGTGAGACAGAGAATACCCAACCCGTCTCACCTTTAGATTACTGACCAAGATAGACCTACAAGGTACAAACTCAAGTTATGTGACCAAGTCAGAGAGTTTATTAGGTTTAACAAAGATGCACAAAGTTAATATTTAACAAGGCAATGGTATGCAGTAACACACAACACCCGTTCATGTTTCTGTGCTTGCTGCCGCACGGACTTCTCTCCTTCTTCTTCCCTTGCTGTGTTTTCTTAACTGTATTCTATCTTCTCCTTCCAAGTGCTAACGATCTTCTGTTGACCCCTGTCTAAGTGTGATGACGATGTCCTGCAACACCCTTTCTTTTACAACAAAAACAAGAAATGCTGGATTCACTCAGCAGGTCTGGCAGCATCTGTGGAAAGAGAAGCAGAGTTAACGTTTCGGGTCAGTGACCCTTAACGTTAACTCTGCTTCTCTTTCCACAGATGCTGCCAGACCTGCTGAGTGAATCCAGCATTTCTTGTTTTTGTTTCAGATTTCCAGCATCCGCAGTATTTTGCTTTTATTTTACCCTTTCTTTTACCCTTCTTGTGGTGCAAGGATGTTACCATATTAGTTTTGAATTGTTCTAAGTGTCCGAATTGGTCCAGGTTGACATCATTGTTTGACACGAGTTAGTTAATAGTTGAATCTACACACATTACAGATGCTTCCCGATTCTTTCTATTTTAGCAAGGATCCTAAAGGTTACATTCTTGCTGATTCTTTAATACTGCCTTTATCTCTTCTCGCTCCCTGCAAGGAGTGCTGGTGTCTCTCCCATTGTTCTCACACAAAGGTTTAAACAAAGTATAGCCTTGAAAACAACGGCAATTTGAACATCTAAATGGGATCATCTCCCGGCTTTCTAGGTTATAGATTCCCGCCACCCCTCCCCACCCTCCCTCCACCCTAACCCCATGTTCAGTTTCATTGTTCACACATTGATGAGGGTGAAATGGGGAAAGTTCCCATTGAGTTTTGTTGCAGAGAGCTGCGCACGCGCGATATAGCCCCGCCCACCGTGACGTCATCGTGAGGTTCTGAGCGCATGCGCTCCCCTTCCCCCAACACTGTCTCTGAGCGTCATTCAGTGAGTGAGCGGAAGATTGTTGAAATCAGCTGCGAATGCAGACATCCGGGTCCCGGGGTAAGTGAACAAACAACATCTGCTTCCAGCAGCAACACCAGGTTTGGGACCGAGTCTGCAGATGTGTTCAGAGATTAACATTGAATAGCGGGAAGTTCAGCGGGAGTCGGGGACTGTGTGGAATGTACACTCGAGCCCTGGATACCCGAATCCAACCCGAGCGGGACCCGAGCACATGTGTCCGCCTCGGCTCGGGCCCAGCTTGCTGCTCCGGCTTTCGGGCTCGGGTCCAGTTCGGGTTCGGGTCGGACACACTGGGTCAGTCTCTGCTGGTCAGTATTGAGATTTTAAAAAAACTGACCGGAGCTGGGAGTCCAGGTCGGAATTGAGTCTGCGCAGTGAGCCGGTGCCGTCACTTTGCCCTCATCACGCATGCGGTGTAGCGTCTTGCAGGTTGGGTGTCAGGAAGGTAAGTGAAGGGATGGTCGGTTCGGGCTCGGGTCCGCTGTGGTTCGGTTAGGTACTGTGTGTGTGTGTGGACCAGAGTCCTGACAGTGAACAGGTTATATTTTTAATACAAATACTGTATATTTTATAATCATTTTGTAATAATTAATCACTCTTTGCATTTCAGCTGCTCACTGGATAAACTTGCAGCAAGTATTTCAACCTGTAAAGCAGGAGTCTACATAATGTATAATGATATTTACTGAGCCTTCGGGTAATCGCTGTGTTTATTTTAAGCAATACAGATACTGGTACAGTGTGGCACAACTCCATGGGTTTCTGTTTAACTCATGACCAAACAATCACTGACTTTGTGGCTCCAATCTTCATCTTTTTAAACAACCTGTCAAGTCCAATTAATACTGCATTTGTCCGACCCGAGCCCAAGAGCTCGACCCGGAAGAGTGACCGACCCAAACCTGACACATGTCGTCAGGTCCTGTTGGGTTCGGGTCTGTTAGCAGGCCTTTAGCAGGTACTGGTCCTGGGACATGGAGTGAGTCGGGGGAAAGAGAGAGGTACTTCTCAGGCAGTGTCTGGACAGGGTGAGAGAGACAGAATGAGAAGAACTTACTATTGAAAATCATTGCTGCTTTCTGTCTCCAAACTGTAATGAATGATCCTGGTTCAGATCCATAGTCTCTCTGTTCATTGTTATTGGACAGTGAACAGCAGAAAAACATGGCTGCACTATAACGATGCGGCGGTTATTTAAAGACTAGGTGAGAAGTTTAAGGACACATTTTAAACAGTGTCTGCTTGTTTTCCCTTCAAAAATAGGACTTGGAAGTAGAAATATGACTTAAAGCCTGCCTGCCTGACCCAAACACGACTAGCTCCGACTACATCTGTCCAAAGGTGATTTTACACTACAGGACACTATGGATGTAAAACAAATGCTGTCTACTGGAGAATGTTCAGCAGCGGAAAGTCCTGTCGCTGGAAAACGTAAATCTTCTGTGTGGGAACATTTCAATGTTGTTGTTTTCCGCAATAGTAAAAGTTCAAGTGGATTTGTACAATGTAAATCTTGCAAACTTCTACTAAAATATCACAGCAAAAAGACAGGAAATTCATATTTGCAGCGGCACACTGTAAAAGGATGTACTAGACCCACAGCAGGGCCAAGTCGGTCAGACTTAACTTCCTTTGTACGGACAAGAAAAAAAACATACCCACTCACAAGAAATCAGAAATTATAGACAAATGCGTCAGTTTCTGTTGCAAAGATATTCGATCTTTCCAAACTGTTTCTGGTGAAGAGTTTGTTGAACTAGCACAAGAGCTTATCAATGTGGGTGCGACATACGGTCAAGTATCAGCATCAAGTGTGTTACCAAATCCAAGTACAGTTTCAAGAAGGTGTCGTGATGTGGCCAAAGAAAAGATAAAAGAACTAATTTCTCAGATTACTGACACACTAAAGGATGTGAATGTGGGAATGACAACTGACATGTGGAAGGGCGACTACAATAAAATCCATTATATTTCGATAACTTGTCATTACATCACAATAGATTTTAAACTTCATGCCAAAGTTTTAACAACAGCAATGTTTCCACTGGAGGACGGCAAAACTGGCGGAAACATCAGGCAGGCGATTTTAAATCTGCTGTTGAATACATTTGGATTCGACCCAGCAAATTTACATAAACTAGTATGGGTGACAGATCAAGGCACTAACGTAGTGTTTTCTCTTCGACCATATCAACGTCTGGATTGTCAGGGCCATGTATAGAACACGGTCCTTCAACATTCACTTGATCCAAAGGAATTAGTTACTGAAGCTCCGTATGTTGTAGAAACTATACATCATGCCAAAGACTTGGTGACATATATTAAACAGTCTGGTCTTGCTGCACAGTTGTCCAAAACTTTAAATCCAATGGAAGAAACGAGGTACAGTGCTGTGTATCTGACACTGAATTCAATTCAGGATATTTATCATGAGCTGCACGAGAAACTGGAACAGCGTGGGGAAAGCTGCAGGCTGGAAAATATCACCCCTGATGTCTTGCAGTTTTTGGTGGATTTCCTCCGACCATTTTATGAAGCTCAGAGGGAACTTGAGGGAGACCAATATCCTACATTGAACGTGGTAATTCCGTGGTTTGAGAAACTTAAACGTCTCTGTTTGCCACTGTCTTTAGACACTCCAACGCAAGCAGTTGTCAGGGAACGGCACAGACAGTGTCTTCTGAAGAAAGTTAAAATAAACGACGAGCACAAGATAGCAACATTTTTCTGGCCTAAATTTAATCAGCTACGAATGTTATCCAGCCATGACAGGGAAGAAGTTTATTCTGAAGTGCGCAGACTTTTCAATAATATTAAAACAGAAGTCCCGGTGAAGGAAACGACAATGGTTGATAATGAAACTACAGCTGCCAAAAAAGCAACGACTGCATTTGCTGAATGGGAGAATGTTCATGAATAAATAGACTCAGATAGGAGGTTCTGTGGGAACGAGAGAGACTCACGGTTGGTATGTTGCCTCCCAGGTGCCAGGGTTCGTGATGTCTCGGATCGTGTTTTTGGGATCCTTAATGGGGAGGGGGAGCAGCCCCAAGTCGTGGTCCACATAGGCACCAACGACATAGGTAGGAAGAGAGATGGGGATTTAAGACAGAAATTTAGGGAGCTAGGGTGGAAGCTTAGAGCGAGAACAAACAGAGTTGTTATCTCTGGGATGTTGCCCGTGCCACGTGATAGCGAAGCGAGGAATAGGGAGAGAGAGGAGTTGAATACGTGGCTGCAGGGATGGTGCAGGAGTGAGGGTTTTGGTTTCCTGGATAATTGGGGCTCTTTCTGGGGTAGGTGGGACCTCTACAAACAGGATGGTCTTCACCTGAACCAGAGGGGTACCAATATCCTGGGGGGGAGGTTTGCTAGTGCTCTTCGGGGGGGTTTAAACTAATTCAGCAGGGGAATGGGAACCTAAATTGTAGTGCCAGTGTACAGGATTTTGAGAGTAGTGAGGTCAGGGATATGGTTACAAGGACGCAAGAGGGCACTGGCAAGCAAGAACCTGGTTTAAAGTGTGTCTATTTCAACGCCAGGAGCATCCGGAATAAGGTGGGTGAGCTTGCAGCATGGGTTGGTACCTGGGATCTCGATGTAGTGGCCATTTCGGAGACATGGGTAGAGCAGGGGCAGGAATGGATGTTGCAGATTCCGGGATTTAGATGTTTCAGTAAGAACAGAGAAGATGGTAAAAGAGGGGGGGGCGGTGTGGCATTGTTAATCAAGGAGAGTATAACAGCGACAGAAAGGACGTTTGAGGACTCGGCTACTGAGGTAGTATGGGCTGAGGTTAGAAACAGGAGAGGTGAGGTTACCCTGTTGGGAGTCTTTTATAGACCTCCGAATAGTTCCAGAGATGTAGAGGAAAGGATAGCGAAGATGATTCTCGACAGGGGCGAGAGTAACAGGGTAGTTGTTATGGGGGACTTTAACTTTCCAAATATCGACTGGAAATACTATAGTTCGAGTACTTTAGATGGGTCAGTTTTTGTCCAGTGTGTGCAGGAGGGTTTTCTGACACAGTATGTAGACAGGCCAAACAGGGGCGATGCCACATTGGATTTGGTACTGGGAAATGAACCCGGCCAGGTGTTAGATTTAGATGTAGGTGAGCACTTTGGTGAGAGTGATCACAATTCGGTTAGGTTTACCTTAGCGATGGGCAGGGACAGGTATATACCGCAGGGCAAGAATTATAACTGGGGGAAAGGAAATTATGATGCGATTAGGCAAGATTTAGGATGTGTAGGATGGGGAAGGAAACTGCAGGGGATGGGAACAATCGAAATGTGGAGCTTATTCAAGGAGCAGCTACTGCGTGTCCTTGATAAGTATGTACCTGTGAGGCAGGAAGGAAGTTGTCGTGCGAGGGAGCCGTGGTTTACGAAAGAAGTTGAAGCACTTGTCAAGAGGAAGAAGAAGGCTTATGTTAGGATGAGACGTGAAGGCTCAGTTAGGGCGCTTGAGAGCTACAAGCTAGCCAGGAAGGATCTAAAGGGAGAGCTAAGAAGAGCAAGGAGAGGACACGAGAAGTCATTGGTGGATCGGATCAGGGAAATCCCTAAGGCTTTCTATAGGTATATCAGGAATAAAAGAATGACTAGAGTTAGATTAGGGCCAATCAAGGATAGTAGTGGGAAGTTGTGTGTGGAATCAGAGGAGATAGGGGAAGTGTTAAATGAATATTTTGCGTCAGTATTTACAGTAGAGAAAGAAAATGTTGTTGAGAATACTGAGATTCAGGCTACGAGGCTAGATGGGATTGAGGTTCACAAGGAGGAGGTGTTAGCCATTTTGGAAAGTGTGAAAATAGATAAGTCCCCTGGGCCAGATGGGATTTATCCTAGGATTCTCTGGGAAGCTAGGGAGGAGATTGCAGAGCCTTTGTCCTTGATCTTTATGTCGTCATTGTCGACAGGAATAGTGCCGGAAGACTGGAGGATTGCAAATGTTGTCCCCTTGTTCAAGAAGGGGAGTAGAGACAGCCCTGGTAATTATAGACCTGTGAGCCTTACTTCGGTTGTGGGTAAAATGTTGGAAAAGGTTATAAGAGACAGGATTTATAATCATCTTGAAAAGAATAAGTACATTAGAGATAGTCAGCACGGTTTTGTGACGGGTAGGTCGTGCCTCACAAACCTTATTGAGTTTTTCGAGAAGGTGACCAAACAGGTGGATGAGGGTAAAGCAGTGGATGTGGTGTATATGGATTTCAGTAAGGCGTTTGATAAGGTTCCCCACGGTAGGCTATTGCAGAAAATACGCAAGTATGGGGTTGAAGGTGATTTAGAGCTTTGGATCAGAAATTGGCTAGCTGAAAGAAGACAGAGGGTGGTGGTTGATGGCAAATGTTCATCCTGGAGTTTAGTTACTAGTGGTGTACCGCAAGGATCTGTTTTGGGGCCACTGCTGTTTGTCATTTTTATAAATGACCTGGAAGAGGGTGTAGAAGGGTGGGTTAGTAAATTTGCAGATGACACTAAGGTCGGTGGAGTTGTGGATAGTGCCGAAGGATGTTGTCGGGTACAGAGAGACATAGATAGGCTGCAGAGCTGGGCTGAGAGATGGCAAATGGAGTTTAATGCGGAAAAGTGTGAGGTGATTCACTTTGGAAGGAGTAACAGGAATGCAGAGTACTGGGCTAATGGGAGGATTCTTGGTACTGTAGATGAACAGAGAGATCTTGGTGTCCAGGTGCATAAATCCCTGAAGGTTGCTAACCAGGTTAATAGGGCTGTTAAGAAGGCATATGGTGTGTTAGCTTTTATTAGTAGGGGGGTCGAGTTTCGGAGCCACGAGGTCATGCTGCAGCTGTACAAAACTCTGGTGAGACCGCACCTGGAGTATTGCGTGCAGTTCTGGTCACCGCATTATAGGAAGGATGTGGAAGCTATGGAAAGGGTGCAGAGGAGATTTACTAGGATGTTGCCTGGTATGGAGGGAAGGTCTTACGAGGAATGGCTGAGGGACTTGAGGTTGTTTTCGTTGGAGAGAAGGAGGAGGAGAGGTGACTTTATAGAGACATATAAGATAATCAGAGGGTTAGATAGGGTGGATAGTGAGCGTCTTTTTCCTCGGATGGTGATGGCAAACACGAGGGGACATAGCTTCAAGTTGAGGGGTGATAGATATCGGACAGATGTGAGAGGTAGTTTCTTTACTCAGAGAGTAGTAAGGGCGTGGAACGCCCTGCCTGCAGCAGTAGTAGATTCGCCAACTTTAAGGGCATTTAAGTGGACTTTGGATAGACACATGGATGAAAATGGAATAGTGTAGGTCAGATGGTTTCACAGGGCGGCGCAACATCGAGGGCCGAAGGGCCTGTACTGCGCTGTAATGTTCTAAATTCTAAATGATGAAGTGCAGCAGTACACAGCACAGAGACCTGCTGTGTAAGCGATGGAAAACCAACGTGATCTGTTGGGCTGGTGGAAAGAACACAGTGTTACATCCCCTAAATTGACCAGGCTGGCTAGAAGTATACTTTGCATTCCGGCGAGCTGCAGCATCAGGGAGAGGAACTTCAGCGTAGCTGGAAGAACAATCAACCAGTGGAGGACTGTCCTTCAGCCTTCCACTGTTGACTCTATTCTTTTTTTACATGACCATTTATAAGACCTTTTGTTTTTTTTGCTGTGTCTGTAACTGAGACTACTTACTTGCTCTGTCTGTGACTGAGACTACTTACTTGCTATCTCTGTATCTGAGGCTACTGACTTGCTGTGTCCGTAACTGAGACTACTTACTTGCTTTGGCTGTAACTGAGACTACTTACTTGCTCCGTCTGTAACTGAGACTACTTACTTGCAATGTCTGAAACTGAGACTACTTACTTGCTCTGTCTGTAACTGAGACTACTTACTTGCTAAATGTGTAACTGAGACTACTTACTTGCTCTGTCTGTATCTGAGACTACTTACTTGCTATGTCTGAAACTGAGACTACTTACTTGCTCTGTCTGTAACTGAGACTACTTACTTGCTATCCCTGTGAATGGGACGACTGACCTGTTATGTCTGTAACTGAGACTACTTACTTGCTCTGTCTGCAACTGAGACTACTTACTTGCTCTGTCTGTAACTGAGACTACTTACTTGCTATCTCTGTGAATGGGACGACTGACCTGTTATGTCTGTAACTGAGACTACTAAATCCAGTGTTCACCTCACTGCTGATTGGGTGCCTCATTGGAGTAGGCTATTAGTTTTCTTTTTAATCTATTTTAATTTATTTGGGCGGCACAGTGGCGCTGTGGTTAGCTCCGCAGCCTCACAGCTCCAGCGACCCGGGTTCAATTCTGGGTACTGTCTGTGTGGAGTTTGCAAGTTCTCCCTGTGTCTGCTTGGGTTTCCTCCGGGTGCTCCGGTTTCCTCCCACATGCCAAAGACATGCAGGTTGTTTGTTTAATTGGCCATTATAAATTGCCCCTTCTCTCGGTAGGTGGTCGGGATATGGGATTATTATAAGTGGGTGGTTGATGGTCGGCACAGACTAGGTGGGCCGAAGGGCCTGTTTCGGTGCTGTATCTCTAAACTAAACTAAACTATGGTTTGACACAATTTGTTTCTGTTCTATCTGGTTATTATCAAAGTGCTGTTTGTGGGAACTTGCTGTGGGCAATGGCTGCTGTGTTTCCTACTGTACAACAGTGACGACAATTCACAAAGATCTTCATTGGGTGGAATGTGGTTTGGGACGTCCTGAGATTGTGAAAGGTGCTGGAAAAGAGCAAGTCTTTCTTTGTGGAGAGAAAATGGATAATCTCATGAGAAGACTGCGTAAAAATCAGGAGGGAGTCAAGAAGTTGTTTGAAAGTCTCAGAAGAGACAGGCTGATATTTCTGACAGAAAAGATAAATACTGTGTGTATTTTTAAGTTATCAACAAAAACTTATTTTGGTTCCTCGAGTTGGGATCTTTAATTTTATGTACTCAAGGAGTTGGAAGAAAGATGTTCAATAAATACATAACTGTATTTGATCACGATTAGATTATTTGTTTTGCATTTTAATACTTGCACAGCATTAAGTTAGATAAGTCCCCAGGGACTGAAGGGGTCTACCCTAGAATTCTGAGGGATGCAAGGGAAGAAATTGCTGGGGCCTTGACAGAAATATTTGCATCCTCATTGGCTACAGGTGAGGTCCCAGAGGACTGGAGAATAGCCAATGTTGTTCCTTTGTTTAAGAAGGGTGGCAAGGATAATCCAGGAAATTCTAGTCCGGTGAGGCTGACGTCAGTGGTAGGGAAACTATTGGAAATGATTCTTCGGGACAGTATTTAATCCCAGTTGGAAACAAACAAACTTATTAGCGAGAGACAGCATGGTTTTGTGAAGGGGAGGTCGTGTCTTACTAATTTGATTTACTTTTTTGAGGAGGTGACGAAGATGATTGATGAGGGAAGGGCAGTGGATGTTGTCTATATGGATTTTAGTAAAGCCTTTGACAAGGTCCCGCATGGCAGACTGGTGCAAAAGGTGAAGTCACACGGGATCAGAGGTGAGCTGGCAAGATGGATACAGAACTGGCTCAGTCACAGAAGACAGAGGGTAACAGTGGATGGGTGTTTTTCTGAATGGAGGGATGTGACTAGAGGTGTCCCACAGGGATCAGAGCTGGGACCTTTGCTGTTTGTAGTATATATAAATGATTTGGAGGAAAATGTAGCTGGTCTGATTAGTAAGTTTGCGGACGACACAAATGTTGGTGGAGTTACGGATAATGATGAGGATTGTCAGAGGTTACAACAGGATATCGATCGGTTGGAGACTTCGGCGGAGAAATGGCAGATGGAGTTTAATCCAGACAAATGTGAGGTAATGCATTTTGGAAGGTCTAATGCAGGTGGGAGGTATACAGTAAATGGCAGAACCCTTAGGAGTATTGGCAGGCAGAGAGATCTGGGCGTACAGGTCCACAGGTCACTGAAAGAGGCAACGCAGGTGGATAATATATTCAAGAAGGCATACGGCATGATTGGCGTCATCGGTCGGGGCATAGCGTATACAAATTGGCAAGTCATGTTGCAGCTGTACAGAAACTTAGTTAGGACCCACTTAGAATATTGCGTGCAATTCTGGTCGCCACTACCAGAAGGACGTGGAGGCTTTGGAGAGGGTACAGAGGAGGTTTACCAGGATGTTGCCCGGTCTGGAGGGCATCAGCTATGAGGAGAGGTTGGAAAAACTCGGATTGATTTCACTGGAACGACGGAGGTGGAGGGGCAACATGATAGAGGTTTACAAAGTAATGAGCGCATGGACAGAGTGGATAGTCAGAAACTTTTTCCCAGGGTGGAAGAGTCAGTTACTAGGGGACATAGGTTTAAGGTGCGAGGGGCAAAGTTTAGAGGGGATGTGCGGGGCAAGTTTTTTACACAGAGGTTGGTGAGTGCCTGGAACTTGCTGCCAGGGGAGGTGGTGGAAGCAGATAAGATAGCGACGTTTAAGAGCCATCTTGACAAATATATGAATAGGATGGGAATAGAGGGATATGGGCCCCAGAAGTGCAGAAGGTGTTAGTTTCAGCAGGCATCAAGATGGCTGGCTTGGAGGACCGAATGGCCTGTTCCTGTGCTGTACTATTATTTGTTAACATCAGGGTTTCTGGGATGTTTTATCTCTTCTAAGACTGAACTGTAATTTTTTGAGGAACAGGGCAGTCCAGTGTGTAAAAGCAATGAACAAGCAGCACTTGCTAATTGTTTATCTGGCAGTACTACAAAAACTTACAAAGATCTCAAAGGATAGATGGACAATCTGAAAGCTTTGGAGGGCTGACATTCACCCATGACATCAAATAATCTAGGCTAAGAAATTTTTTATTTGATAAAAAAGTGATAGGAAGCTTTATGTAAAATTGTATCAAATGTTAATGCTCGAAATTGTTCAACATACTTTGTCAACATTAACATATATGTTTTGTTTTGTTTTGCAGGCTATTTGAGGTGCTGGCCATTATGTGTATGCTGATCAACCAGAAGTCTTCAATCAAACAGTATTGTAGATCTGCAGTACTGTAGACTAATGATCAGACAGCACCGGGAATCTGCAGTACTGTAGACTAATGATCAGACAGCACCGGGAATCTGCAGTACTGTAGACTAGTGATCAGACAGCACCGGGAATCTGCAGTACTGTTGACTAATGATCAGACAGCACCGGGAATCTGCAGTAGTGTTGACTAATGATCAGACAGCAACGGGAATCTGCAGTACTGTAGACTAGTGATCAGACAGCACCGGGAATCTGTAGTGCTGTGGACTAATGATCAGACAGCACCGGGAATCTGCAGTACTGTAGACTAATGATCAACACAGCACCGGGAATCTGCAGTACTGTAGACTAATAATCAGAGAGCACCGGGAATCTGCAGTACTGTAGACAAATGATCAACACAGCACCTGGAATCTGCAGTACTGTAGACTAATGATCGTCACAGCACCGGGAATCTGCAGTACTGTAGACTAATGATCAACACAGCACCGGGAATCTGCAGTACTGTAGACTAATGATCAGACAGCACCGGGAATCTGCTGTACTGTAGTCTAATGATCAGACAGCACCGGGAATCTGCAGTACTGTTGACTAATGATCAGACAGCACCGGGAATCCGCAGTACTGTAGACTAGTGATCAGACAGCACCGGGAATCTGTAGTGCTGTAGACTAATGATCAGAGAGCACCGGGAATCTGCAGTCCTGTAGACTAATAATCAAACAGCACCGGGAATCTGCAGTACTGTAGACTAGTGATCAGACAGCACCGGGAATCTGCAGTACTGTAGACTAATGATCAACACAGCACCGGGAATCTGCAGTACTGTAGACTAATGATCAGACAGCACTGCGAATCTGCAGTACTGTAGTCTAATGATCAGACAGCACCGGGAATCTGCAGTACTGTAGACTAATGATCAGACAGCACCGGGAATCTGCAGTACTGTAGACTAGTGATCAGACAGCACCGGGAATCTGTAGTGCTGTGGACTAATGATCAGACAGCACCGGGAAACTGCAGTACTGTAGACTAATGATCAGACAGCACCGGGAAACTGCAGTACAGCAGACTAATGATCAGACAGCACCGGGAATCTGCAGTACTGCAGACTAATGATCAGACAGCACTGGGAATCTGCAGTCCTGTGGACTAATGATCAGACAGCACTGGGAATCTGCAGTACTGTCGACTCATGTTCAGACAGCACCGGGAATCTGCAGTATTGTCGACTAATGATCAGACAGCACTGGGAACCTGCAGTACTGTCGACTAATGTTCAGACAGCACCGGGAATCTGCAGTACTGTAGACTATTGATCAGACAGCACTGGGAATCTGCAGTACTGTAGACTATTGATCAGACAGCACTGGGAATCTGCAGTACTGTCGACTAATGATCAGACAGCACCGGGAATCTGCAGTACTGTAGACTATTGATCAGACAGCACTGGGAATCTGCAGTCCTGTGGACTAATGATCAGACAGCACTGGGAATCTGCAGTACTGTAGACTAATGATCAGACAGCACTGGGAATCTGCAGTACTGTAGACTAATGATCTGACAGAAGATGAGTATAGGAGTAAAGATGTCTTGCTGCAATGAAATAGAGACTTGATGAGACTGTACCTGCAGTATTGTGTGCAGTTTTTGTCTCTTACCTATAAAAAGATATACTTGTCATAGAGGGTGTGCCATGAAGGTTCACCAAACTAATTCCTGGGATGAAGGGATTACCTTATGAGGGAAGATTAAACAGACTGGGCCTTTACTCTCTGGATTTTAGAAGAATGAGAGGTGATCTCATTCAAACATACAAAATTCTTACAGGGCTCGATAGGGCAGATGGAGGAAGGCTGTTTCCCCGGACTGAGGATTTATAACCAGGGGACACAGTCTCACAATAAGGAGCAGGCCATTTAGGACTGAGATGAGGAGGAATTTCTTCACTGAGAGGCTGGTGAATCTTTGGAATTCTCTACCCAGAGGGCTGTGGATGCTCAGTCATTGAGTATGTTCAAGATGGAGATCGATACATTGCTATATACTAAAAACATCAAGGGTTACAGGGATAGTGCAGGGTTCTGGTGTTGAAGTAGATCAACCATGATCTCATTGAATGGTGGAGAGGGCTTGATGGGCTGAATGGCCTACTCCTGTTCCTAGTTCTTATGTTTTTGTGCTGTGGACAGGATCAGGGGGAACAAAACTGTGCTGCTGTACTGCAGTGCTGTCCAACACTGACACTTTGTATCACCGGATTCCCACTGTGGAAATGACAATGATGAAACTGTAAAGTTCTAACCCTCACCTGTTCTTGTCTTACAAGGAATACTTCTCCTTTGTACAGGAACCAGAATAGATGTGATGTTTCCCAGGACCAAGGAACCGTGCAGCCCAGCTCCTTCTAACACACAGTAGGTACGTGATCATTCCTAGAGTGTAAAGGCACAGACAGCTCACCAGTTCCACTGTCAGGGACACCAGAAGGAATCAATCTCACACTGATCCCAAGATCCAGACAGACATTTTCAATCCCAACAAGGTAAATAGAGCAGGGGAGACAGACATTGTATCCAGTTCAAACCAATTCAGTAATGCTGACAGGGAGAGACATGAATCCCAGGTCAACTGCCAGATTTAAATAAAGTCACAGTGTCATTTACAGCACAGAGGAGGCTATTCGGCCCATTGATTCCATGTTTACTCTCCACAAAGGAATACAGTCAGTCCCACTCCCCTGCTCGATCCCCGTAGCCCTGCACGTCTATTTCTCTCAGGTGACCATTCAACATCCGACTGAAGTCAGTGATTGTCTCCACTTCCACCTCCCTTGTGGGCAGTGAGTTCCAGGTCATTATCACCCCCTGTGTATAACAGTGTTTCCTCATATTCCCCCTGAATCTCTGGTCAAAAACATTCAATCTGTGTAAACTAGTCCTTGTATCATTTGTTAATGGCAACAGTTTTTCCCTTTCCAGCTTGCCTGTTAAAATCTTGTACACTTCTGTTAAATCTCCCCTCAATCTCCTTTGTTCTGAGGAAAACAAGCCCAGAATTTCCAACCTAACCTTGTGACTAAAATCCTCCATCCCTGGAACCATTCTGGTAAATCTCCTCTGCACCCTCTCAAGGACCCTCCCATCCATGCTGAGGTATGGTGACCAGAACTAGACACACTACTCCAGTTGGGGTCCAACCAGAGCTTTATAAAGGTTCAGCATAACCTCCCTGCCTTTGTACTCAATGCCTCTGTTTATCAAGCCCAAGATCCCATATGCTTTACTATCTAATCTGTCAGTATGTCCTGCCAGTTACAAAGATCTATGCACTTGCACCCTCAGGACACTCTATTCCTGCAAACTCTTTAGAACTGTGCCAAAACTTATATATTGCCTCTCCTTATTCCTTCTGCCAAAATGCATCACCTCACACTTGTCAGTATTAAATTCCATCTACCACCTCTCTGCCCATTCTGCTAGCCTGTCTATGTCCTGTTACAGGCAGTTCATATCATCCTCACTGTTTGCCTCACATCCAAGATTGGCGCTGTCAGCAAATTTTGAAATAGACTCTGTGCAGCCTGAGCTACAAATTAAATATTAGATAGATCTGACACATGTACCCGATTGAAAGGTATCGAATTCATACCAGGAAGATGCTCCAGGACACAAATTAAAATGTCACCCACTTAACCTGCAGTATCAGTTTAAACAACATTCATCCCAATAGTGTAACCTCACACCCAGCTTAGATGCAAGACCAAAATTCTGTGCAGTATCAGATTGAGTGATGCTGTAAAATACCCTGAGGGACAACTTTGATCACAGTTCAGCATTCATCCACATTATACAGCTGCAAGATACAGTATCAATTGTTTTCAGCCCAGAGCTACACATTACATCCCATTTCAAACTGAAAGATACAGTGTCAATTCCATCACTGTAGATTAAGGTATTAATGTTAAATATATTATTTCAGAGACCAGAAGTGAGATGCAAATGAAATGCATATGACAAATGAACATCAGATGAACAAACATACAAGAGACTGACAGATACTGACTATATCTCACAGTCCCAGACAGTACCACAAACAGACAAATACAGAATGAATCACATGCTTGCACACAGTAGCAGGGAATGACAGATCCCTCTTTCAAACAGTACCGCAGACTGATAGGTACAGACAGAATGCCACACTCACACACTACGGAGAGCGACAAAACGGGCCACACATTCACATACAGTGCGAGACAATGAAAAATACAGAATTAATCCCACTTGTACACAATACCAGATTCTGACAGAGAATGAATTCCTCTCTATCACTATCTCTCACTCTCACTGAACACACTCACACCCAAACACACACACACCCACATTCAGATGCAGTACCAGAAAGTTAAAGATAAAGAAGATAGCACACACTGACATCAAACAACAGAGACTGACAAATCCTGATTGAATCCCACATTCACAAACAATATCAGACTCTGAGAAATAAGGAATTACACTCAAACTTATACATTGTAACAGAGAATGACACAAACAGCATTAATCACTCATTCATACTTTAGCACAAACTGATACAGGTAGAGAATATCCAATACACTTAAACAGTACCAGTGACAGAGAGATAGAGAATGAACCCCACCTTCACATACAGTAAGGGAGACATTGGCATGAAATATAGTTTCTACCACACACACACACACACACATAGACACAGAGTACCATCGGCCAACAGATATAGATTGAATCCTACAACCATACAGAGTAGCAGAGACTGTCAAATATAGAATACATTCCATGCTCACATACTGTAACAGAAACTGACAGTAACAATATTAATCCCACACATGTATATAATACCAGAGACTGACAGATGCAAGTAAAATACAAATAACCATACAGGATCAGACAGTGTATGATACAGAATTAATCTCTCATTCATCTTGAATCAGAGTGCCAGAGAGAGAATGAATCTCAAACTTACAAACTGCACCAGGGACTGAGAGATCCAGAATCAGTTTCTCTCACACAAAGATACGATAGCAGAGACAGTCAGATACAGAATGAATCCGGATTCCCACAGAGTGGCAGACACAGATTGAAACACACACTAATATACTATGGAAGAGCAGAGTGAATATAGAATGAATTCTACTCACAGAAAATACCAGAGAGAGATCCAGAACTAATTTCACACTCACACACAGTAACAGATTATGACAGCTGCAGAATTAGAACCAAACCACATACTGGACGAGAGAATGACAGATAGAGAACTAAATCCAAACTCACACACAGTAACAGACACTGACAGATTGAGAATTAATCCCACACTCACACACAGTAACAGACACTGACAGATAGAGAACTAACCCCAAACTCACACACAGTAACAGACACTGACAGATATAGAATTAATCCCACACTCACACACAGTAACAGACACTGACAGAGACAGAATTAAACCCACACTCACACACAGTAACAGACACCGACAGATACAGAATTAATCCCACACTCACAAACGATAACAGACACTGACAGATACAGAATTAATCCCACACTCACACGCGGTAACAGACACAGACAGATACAGAACTAATCCCACACTCACACACAGTAACAGACACTGACAGATGGAGAATTAATCCCACACTCACAGACAGTAAGATACACTGACAGATACAGAATTAACCCCACACTCACACACAGTAACAGACACTGACAGATAGAGAATTAATCCGACACTCACACACAGTAACAGCCACTGACAGATACAGAATTAATTCCACACTCACACACAGTAACAGACACTGACTGATACAGAATTAATCCCACACTCACACACAGTAACAGACACTGACAGATACAGAATTAATCCCACACTCACACACAATAACAGACACTGACAGAGACAGAATTAAACCCACACTCACATACAGTAACAGACACTGACAGATACAGAATTAATCCCACACTCACACACAGTACCAGACACTGAGATATACAGAATTAATCCCACACTCACACACAGTAACAGACACTGACAGATACAGAATTAATCTCACAATCACACGCAGTAACAGACACTGACAGATACAGAATTAATCCCACACTCACACACTATAAATAACACTGACAGAGACAGAATTAATCCCACACTCACACACAAAAACAGACTCTGTCAGATAGAGAATTCATCCCACACTCACACAAAATAACAGACACTGACAGATAGAGAATTAATCCCACACTCACACGCAATAACAGACACTGACAGATACAGAATTAATCCCACACTCACACACAGTAACAGACACTGAGAGATAGAGAATTAATCCCACACTCACACACAATAACAGACACTGAAAGATACAGAATTAATCCCACACTCACACACAGTAACAGACACTGACTGATACAGAATTAATCCCACACTCACACACCGTAACAGACACTGACAGATAGAGAACTAACCCCACACTCACACACAGTAACAGACACTGTCGAGTCAGAATTAATCCCACACTCACACACGGTAACAGACAGTGACAGATGCAGAAATCATCTCACACTCGCACACAGTAACAGAAACTGACAGATAGAGAACTAATCCCACATTCACATACAGTACCAGACACTGACAGATAGAGAATTAATCCGGCAATCACACGGATTAACAGACACTGACAGATACAGAATTAATCCCACAATCACACACAGTAACATACACTGACAGATCCAGAATTAATCCCACACTCAAATACAGTAACAGACAATGACAGATACAGAATTAATCCCGCACTCACACACAGTAACAGACACTGACAGATAGAGAATTAATGCCACACTCACACACAGTAACAGACACTGACAGAATCAGACTTAATCCCACACTCACATACAGTAACAGACACTGACAGATACAGAATTCATCCCACACTTACACACAGTAACAGACACTGACAGATACAGAATTAATTCCACACTCACGAACAGTAACAGACACTGACAGATACAGAATTAATCCCACACTCAAATACAGTAACAGACACTGACAGATACAGAATTAATCCCACACTCACACACAGTACCATAAACTGACAGAGACAGAATTAATCCCACACTCACACACAGCAACAGACACTGACAGATACAGAATTAATCCCACACTCACACACAGTACAGACAATGACAGATACAGAATTAATCCCAAACTCACACACAGTAACAGACACTGACAGAGACAGAATTAATCCCACACTCACACACAGTAACAGACACTGACAGATACAGAATTAATCTCACACTCTCACACCGTAACAGACACTGACAGATAGAGAATTAATCCGACACTCACACACAGTAACAGCCACTGACAGATACAGAATTAATTCCACACTCACACACAGTAACAGACACTGACTGATACAGAATTAATCCCACACTCACACACAGTAACAGACACTGACAGATACAGAATTAATCCCACACTCACACACAATAACAGACACTGACAGAGACAGAATTAAACCCACACTCACATACAGTAACAGACACTGACAGATACAGAATTAATCCCACACTCACACACAGTACCAGACACTGAGATATACAGAATTAATCCCACACTCACACACAGTAACAGACACTGACAGATACAGAATTAATCTCACAATCACACGCAGTAACAGACACTGACAGATACAGAATTAATCCCACACTCACACACTATAAATAACACTGACAGAGACAGAATTAATCCCACACTCACACACAAAAACAGACTCTGTCAGATAGAGAATTCATCCCACACTCACACAAAATAACAGACACTGACAGATAGAGAATTAATCCCACACTCACACGCAATAACAGACACTGACAGATACAGAATTAATCCCACACTCACACACAGTAACAGACACTGAGAGATAGAGAATTAATCCCACACTCACACACAATAACAGACACTGAAAGATACAGAATTAATCCCACACTCACACACAGTAACAGACACTGACTGATACAGAATTAATCCCACACTCACACACCGTAACAGACACTGACAGATAGAGAACTAACCCCACACTCACACACAGTAACAGACACTGTCGAGTCAGAATTAATCCCACACTCACACACGGTAACAGACAGTGACAGATGCAGAAATCATCTCACACTCGCACACAGTAACAGAAACTGACAGATAGAGAACTAATCCCACATTCACATACAGTACCAGACACTGACAGATAGAGAATTAATCCGGCAATCACACGGATTAACAGACACTGACAGATACAGAATTAATCCCACAATCACACACAGTAACATACACTGACAGATCCAGAATTAATCCCACACTCAAATACAGTAACAGACAATGACAGATACAGAATTAATCCCGCACTCACACACAGTAACAGACACTGACAGATAGAGAATTAATGCCACACTCACACACAGTAACAGACACTGACAGAATCAGACTTAATCCCACACTCACATACAGTAACAGACACTGACAGATACAGAATTCATCCCACACTTACACACAGTAACAGACACTGACAGATACAGAATTAATTCCACACTCACGAACAGTAACAGACACTGACAGATACAGAATTAATCCCACACTCAAATACAGTAACAGACACTGACAGATACAGAATTAATCCCACACTCACACACAGTACCATAAACTGACAGAGACAGAATTAATCCCACACTCACACACAGCAACAGACACTGACAGATACAGAATTAATCCCACACCCACACACAGTAACAGACAATGACAGATACAGAATTAATCCCACACTCACACACAGTAACAGACACTGGCAGATACAGAATTAATCCCACACTCACACACAGTACAGACAATGACAGATACAGAATTAATCCCAAACTCACACACAGTAACAGACACTGACAGAGACAGAATTAATCCCACACTCACACACAGTAACAGACACTGACAGATACAGAATTAATCTCACACTCTCACACCGTAACAGACACCGACAGATACAGAATTAATCCCACACTCACACACAGTAACAGACACTGACAGATACAGAATTGATCCCACACTCACACGCCGTAACAGACACTGCCAGTTACTGAATTAATCCCACAATCACACACGGTAACAGACACTGACAGATACAGACTTATTCCCACACTCACACACAGTAACATACACTGACAGTTAGAGAATTAATAGCACACTCAAATAGAGTAACAGACACTGACTGATACATGATTAATCCCACACTCACACACAGTAACAGACACTGACAGATACGGAATTAATCCCACAATCACACACAGTAACAGATACTGACTGATACAGAATTAATCCCACACTCACACGCAGTAACAGACACTGACAGATACAGAATTAATCCCACACTCACAAACAGTAACAGACACTGACAGAGGCAGAATTAATCCCACACTCACACACAGTAACAGACACTGACAGATACAGAATTAATCCCACACTGACACACAGTAACAGACACTGACAGATACAGAATTAATCCCACACTCACACACAGTAACAGACACTGACAGATACAGAATTAATCCCACAGTCACACACTTGCAGTCACTGACAGATACAGAATTAATCCCACACTCACACACAGGAACAGACATTGTCAGGTGCAGAATTAATCCTACACTCACACACAGTAACAGACACTGACAGATACAGAATTAATCCCACACTCACACGCAGTAACAGACACTGACAGATACAGAATTAATCCCACACTCACACACAGTAACAGACACTGACAGATACAGAATTAATCCCACACTCACACACAGTAACAGACACTGACAGATACATAATTAATCCCACACTCACACACTTGCAGTCTCTGACAGATACAGAATTAACCCCGCACTCACACACAGTAACAGACACTGACAGACACAGAATTAATCCCACACTCACGAACAGTAACAGACACTAAGAGATACAGAATTAGTCCCACACTCACACACAGTAACAGACACTGACAGATACAGAATTAATCCCACACACACACACAGTAACAGACAATGACAGATACAGAATTGATCCCACACTCACACACAGCAACAGACACTGACAGATACAGAATTAATCCCACACTCACACACAGTACAGACAATGACAGATACAGAATTAATCCCACACTCACACACAGTACCAGACACTGACTGATAGAGAACTAATCCCACACTCAAATACAGTACCAGACACTGACAGATAGAGAATTTATCCGACACTAAAACAGATTAAATACACTGACAGATACAAAATTAATCCCACAATCGCACACAGTAACAGACACGTGACAGATACAGACTTAATCCCACCCTCACACACAGTAACAGACGCTGACAGATACCGAATTAATCTAACACTCACACACTTGCAGACACTGACAGATACAGAATTAATCCCTTACTCACAGTAGCAGACAATGACAGATACAAAATTGATCCCACAATCACACACATTTACGGACACTGACAGATACAGAATTAATCCCACACTCACACACAGTAACAGACACTGACAGATACAGAATTAATCTCACACTCTCACACCGTAACAGACACCGACAGATACAGAATTAATCCCACACTCACACACAGTAACAGACACTGACAGATACAGAACTGATCCCACACTCACACGCCGTAACAGACACTGCCAGATACTGAATTAATCCCACAATCACACACGGTAACAGACACTGACAGATACGGAATTAATCCCACAATCACACGCAGTAACAGACACTGACAGATACAGAATTAATCCCACACTCACAAACAGTAACAGACACTGACAGAGGCAGAATTAATCCCACACTCACACACAGTAACAGACACTGACAGATACAGTATTAATCCCACAGTGACACACAGTAACAGACACTGACAGATACAGAATTAATCCCACACTCACACACAGTAACAGACACTGACAGATACAGAATTAATCCCACACTCACACACTTGCAGTCACTGACAGATACAGAATTAATCCCACACTCACACACAGGAACAGACATTGTCAGGTGCAGAATTAATCCTACACTCACACACAGTAACAGATACTGACAGATACAGAATTAATCCCACACTCACACGCAGTAACAGACACTGACAGATACAGAATTAATCCCGCACTCACACACGGTAACAGACACTGACAGATAGAGAATTAATCCCACACTCACATCCAGTAACAGACACTGACAGATACAGAATTCATCCCACACTTACACACAGTAACAGACACCGACAGATACAGAATTAATTCCACACTCACGAACAGTAACAGACACTGACAGATACAGAATTAATCCCACACTCAAATACAGTAACAGACACTGACAGATACAGAATTAATCCCACACTCACACACAGTACCATAAACTGACAGAGACAGAATTAATCCCACACTCACACACAGCAACAGACACTGACAGATAGAGAATTAATCCCACACTCACACACAGTAACAGACACTGACAGATGCAGAATTAATCCCACACACACACACACAGTAACAGACACTGACAGGCACTGAAATAATCCCACACTCAGACACTGTAACTGAAACTGACAGATACAGAATTAATCCCACACCCACACACAGTAACAGACACTGACAGAATCAGACTTAATCCCACACTCACATCCAGTAACAGACACTGACAGATACAGAATTCATCCCACACTTACACACAGTAACAGACACCGACAGATACAGAATTAATTCCACACTCACGAACAGTAACAGACACTGACAGATACAGAATTAATCCCACACTCAAATACAGTAACAGACACTGACAGATACAGAATTAATCCCACACTCACACACAGTACCATAAACTGACAGAGACAGAATTAATCCCACACTCACACACAGCAACAGACACTGACAGATAGAGAATTAATCCCACACTCACACACAGTAACAGACACTGACAGATGCAGAATTAATCCCACACACACACACACAGTAACAGACACTGACAGGCACTGAAATAATCCCACACTCAGACACTGTAACTGAAACTGACAGATACAGAATTAATCCCACACCCACACACAGTAACAGACAGTGACAGATACAGAATTAATCCCACACTCACACACAGTACAGACAATGACAGATACAGAATTAATCCCACACTCACACACAGTACCAGAAACTGACAGATAGAGAACTAATCCCACACTCAAATACAGTACCAGACACTGACAGATAGAGAATTTATCCGACACTAAAACAGATTAACTACACTGACAGATACAGAATTAATCCCACAATCGCACACAGTAACAGACACGTGACAGATACAGACTTAATCCCACACTCACACACAGTAACTGACACTGACAGATACCGAATTAATCCAACACTCACACACTTGCAGACACTGACAGATACAGAATTAATCCCTTACTCACAGTAGCAGACAATGACAGATACAAAATTGATCCCACAATCACACACATTTACAGACACTGACAGATACAGAATTAATCCCACACTCACACACAGTAATAGACACTGACAGATACAGAATTAATCTCACACTCTCACACCGTAACAGACACCGACAGATACAGAATTATTCCCACACTCACACACAGTAACAGACACTGACAGATACGGAACTGATCCCACACTCACACACTCACAGTAACAGACACTGACAGGCACTGAAGTAATCCCACACACTCACATTGCATCTGTTACTGCTTGTGAGTGTGGAATTAATTCTGTATCTATCTTTGTCTGTTATTGTGTGTGAGTGTGGGATTAATTCTGTATCTGTAGTGTCTGTTATTGTGTGTGAGTGTGGGATTAATTCTGTATCTGTCGGTGTCTGTTACTGTGTGTGAGTGAGATTAATTCTGTATCTGTAGTGTTTGTTATTGCGTGTGAGTGTGGGATTAATTCTGTATCTGTCACTCTTTGTTACTGTGTGTGAGTATGGGATTAATTCTGTATCTGTAGTGTCTGTTATTGTGTGTGAGTGTGGGATTAATTCTGTTTCTTTCACTGTTTGTTACTATGTGTGATTGTGGGATTAATTCTGTATCTGTCAGTGTCTGTTACTGTGTGCGAGTATGGGATTAATTCTGTATCTCTAGTGTCTGTTATTGTGTGTGAATGTGGGATTAATTCTGTATCAGTCAGTGTCTGTTACTGTGTGCGAGTATGGGATTAATTCTGTATCTCTAGTGTCTGTTATTGTGTGTGAGTGTGAGAGTAATTCTGTCTCTGTCAGTGTCTGTTACTGTGTGTGAGTGTGGGATTAGTTCTCTGTCTGTCATTCTCTCGCACATTATGTGGTTCGGTTCTAAGTCTCTATCTCTCATAATCTTTTACTGTGTGTGAGTGTGAAATTAGTTCTGGATCTCTCTCTGTTATTTTCTGTGAGTGGAATTTATTCTGTATTCACTCTGCTCTGCTATAGTATGTTAGTGAGTGTTTCAATCTGTATCTGCCACTCAATGGGAATCCGGATTCATTTTGTATCTGACTGTCTCTGCTATTGTATCTTTTTGTGAGAGAAATTGATTCTGATCTATCAGTCCCTGCTGCAGTTTGTAAGTCTGATATTCATTCTGCCTCTGACACTCTGATACAATATGAATGAGAGATTAATTCTGTATCACACAATATCTGTGCCTGTGTGGGTATTTTTATTTTACCTGCATCTGTCAGTCTCTGCTATTAGATACATGTGTGGGATTAATATTGTTACTGTCAGTCTGTGTTACAGTATGTGCGCATGGCATCTGTTTTATATTTATATATATACCAGTCTCTGCTACTGTGTGTGTCAAATTCAATCTGTATCTGTCTATCTATGGTAAAGCGTATGTCTGTGTGTGTGCGCTTATGTGTGTCTTGGACTCATTCTCTGTTCATTACTCGATGAGAGTGTTGGATTCTTTCCCTGTCTGTCTCTCCTACTGTTTGTGAATGTGAGGTTCATTCTGTATCTCTCAGTCACTGGTACTGTTTCTGTGTGTTGGAATTTTTTCCGCCTGTGTCAGTTTGTACTAAAGTATGAGTGAGTGATTAATGCTGTCTGTGTCATTCTCTGTTACTGTGTATAAGTTTGAGTTTAATTCTGTATTTCTCAGTGTCTGGTATTGTTTGCGAATGTGGAATTCATTCAGTATTTGTCAGTCTATGTTGTTTGATGTTGCTGGGCACTATCTTCTTTATCTGTAAGTCTGTCATACTGCATCTGAATGTGTGTGTGTGTGTTTTCAGTGAGAGAGAGAGAGAGAGATAAATTCATTCTCTGTCAGAATCTGTTTTTGGGTACAATTGGGATTAATTCTGTACTTTTCAGTCTCTGGTACTGTGTGTGAATGTGCTGTTCATTTTGTCTATCTCAGTAGAGTGTGAGTGTGGCATTCAGTCTTTACCTATTAGTCTGTGGTACTGTTCGAATGAGGGATCTGTCATTCCCTGATGGTCACCTGAGAGAAATAGACTTGCAGGGCTACGGGGAGTGTTTGTACATCTGCTGCTCTTTTGTCAGATGTATTTCATCTGTATCTCACTTTGGTCTCTCGAATATATTTAACATTAATACCTCAGTAGGTATTTACTTCACATTTAATTTAAATTATGACTAATATGAACATGTATTTAACTACTATTGACTCAATCTCCTGTAAACACACCAGTGATACGTAATTTTAACCCAACCTTTACAGCACTAATGATAGTGCATGAGGTTTTTAGACTGGCTTGTATCCTGGAGCTCAATCTACAGTGATGGAATTGACACTGTATCTTTCAGTTTGAAATGGGATGTAATGTGTAGCTCTGGGCCAAAAACAATTGATACTACATCTTGCAGCTGCATAATGTGGATGATTATTGAACTGTGATCAAAGTTGTCCCTCGGGGTTTCACTATTTTACAGCATCACTCAATCTGATACTGCACAGAATTTTGGACTTGCATCCAAGCTGATTGTGAGGTTGTACGATTGAGATGAATATTGTTTCTGCTGATACACAGGTTAAGGGTTATTTTTTTATCTGAGTCCAATGGCACCTTCCTGGAATGAATTCTATACCTCTCAATCGGAGACAGTGTGTCAGATCTATCTAATATTTAATTTGTAGCTCAGCCTGCGCAGAGCCTATTTCAAAATTTGTTGACAGCACCAAACATGGAGGTGAGGAACACAGAGAGGATGATGTGAACCACCTGCAACAGGACATAGACAGGCTAGTAGAATGGGCAGAGAGATGGCAGATGGAATTTAATACTGACAAGTGTGAGGTGATGCATTATGGCAGAAGGAATTGGCAGAGGCAATATATAATTATTGGCACAGTTCGAAAGAGTTTGCAGGAATAGAGGGACCTGAGGGTGCAAGTGCAGAGATCTTTGTAACTGGCAGGACATATTGAGAGAGTGGATAGTAAAGCATATGGGATCTTGGGCTTTCTAAACAGAGGCATTGAGTACAAATGCAGGGAAGTTATACTGAACCTTTATAAAGCTCTGGTTAGACCCCAACTGGAGTACTCTGTCCAGATCTGGTCACCATACCTCAGCATGGATGGGAGGGTCCTTGAGAGGGTGCAGAGGAGATTTACCAGAACGGTTTCAGGAATGGAGGATTTTAGTTACAAGGTAAGGTTGGAAAAGCTGGGCTTGTTCTCCTCAGAACAAAGGAGATTGAGGGGAGATTTAACAGAAGTGTACAGGATTTTAACAGGGAAGCTAGAAAGGGAAAAACTGTTCCCATTAACAAATAGTACAAGGACTAGGTTACACAGATTGAATGTTTTTGACCAGAGATTCAGGGGGAATATGAGGAAACACTGTTTTACACAGGGGGTGGTAATGACCTGGAACTCACTGCCCACAAGGGAGGTGGAAGCGGAGACAATCACTGACTTCAGTAGGATGTTGGATGGTCACCTGAGAGAAATAGACTTGCAGGGCTATGCGGATCGAGCCGGGGAGTGGGACTGACTGCATTGCTTTGTGGAGAGTAAACATGCAGTCAATGGGCCGAATAGCCTCCTCTGTGCTGCAAATGACTCCATGACTCTGTTTCAATCTGATAGTTGACCTGGGATTCATGTCTCTACCTGTCAGCATTACTGAATTAGATTGAACTGGATACAATGTCTATTTTTCGAGCTCTGTTTACCTTGTTGGGGTTGAAAATGTGTGTCTGGCTCATGGGATCAGTGTGAGACTGATTCCTTCTGGTGTCCCTGACAGTGGAACTGGTGAGCTGTCTGTGTCTTTACACTCTGGGAATGATCACGTACCTACTGCTTGTTAGAAGGAGCTGGGCTGCACGATTCCTTGGTACTGGGAAACATCACATCTATTCTGGTTCCTGCACAAAGGAGAAGTATTCCTTGTAAGACAAGAACAGGTGAGGGTTAGAACTTTACAGTTTCATCATTGTCATTTCCACAGTGGGAACCCAGTGATACAAAGTGTCAGTGTTGGACAGCACTGCAGTACAGCAGCACAGTTTTGTTTCCCCTTACCCTGACCACAGCACAAGAACATAAGAACTAGGAACAGGAGTAGGCCATTCAGCCCTTTGAGGCCTCTCCACCATTCAATGAGATCATGGTTGATCTACTTCAACACCATTTTCCTGCACTATCCCTGGAATCCTTGATGTTTTAATATGTAAAAATCTATCAATCTCCGTCTTGAACATACACAATGACTGAGTCTCCACAGCCCTCTGGGGTAGAGAATTCCAAAGATTCACCAGCCTCTGAGTGAAGAAATTCCTCCTCAACGCAATCCTAAATAGCCTGCTCCTTATTCTGAGACTGTGTCCCCTGGTTCTAGATTCCCAATCAGGGGAAACATCCTTCCTGCCTCAACCTGTCGAGCCCTGTAAGAATTGTGTATGTTTGAATGAGATCACCTCGCATTCTTCTAAACCCAAGTCAATGCAGGCCCAGTCTATTTGATCTCTCCTCATAGGGAAATCCCTCCATCCCAGGATTTCGCTTGGGGAACCTTCATTTACACTCCATCTATGGCAAGTATACTTTTTTACATTTCTTTTTTCTTTTTCTTTTGGGCCTCCTTGTCTCGAGAGACAATGGATATGCGCCTGGAGGTGGTCAGTGGTTTGTGAAGCAGTGCCTGGAGTGGCTATAAAGGCCAATTCTGGAGTGACAGGCTCTTCCACAGGTGCTGCAGAGAAATTTGTTTGTCGGGGCTGTTGCACAGTTGGCTCTCCCCTTGCGCCTCTGTCTTTTTTCCTGCCAACTACTAAGTCTCTTCGACTCGCCACAATTTAGCCCTGTCTTTATGGCTGCCCGCCAGTTCTGGCGAATGCTGGCAACTGACTACCACGACTTGTGATCAATGTCACACGATTTCATGTCGCGTTTGCAGACGTCTTTATAGCGGAGACATGGACGGCCGGTGGGTCTGATACCAGTGGCGAGCTCGCTGTACAATGTGTCTTTGGGGATCCTGCCATCTTCCATGCGGCTCACATGGCCAAGCCATCTCAAGCGCCGCTGACTCAGTAGTGTGTATAAGCTGGGGGTGTTGGCTGCTTCAAGGACTTCTGTGTTGGAGATACAGTCCTGCCACCTGCTGCCAAGTATTCTCCGAAGGCAGCGAAGATGGAATGAATTGAGACGTCGCTCTTGGCTGGCATACGTTGTCCAGGCCTCGCTGCCGTAAAGCAAGGTACTGAGGACACAGGCCTGATGCACTCGGACTTTTGTGTTCCGTGTCAGTGCGCCATGTTCCCACACTCTCTTGGCCAGTCTGGACATAGCAGTGGAAGCCTTACCCATGCGCTTGTTGATTTCTGCATCTAGAGATAGTTGAGCCTAGGTAGGTGAACTCTTGAACCACTTCCAGAGCGTGGTCGCCAATATTGATGGATGGAGCATTTCTGACGTCCTGCCCCATGATGTTCGTTTTCTTGAGGCTGATGGTTATGCCAAATTCATTGCAGGCAGACGCAAACCTGTCGATAAGACTCTGCAGGCACTCTTCAGTGTGAGATGTTAAAGCAGCATCGTCAGCAAAGAGGAGTTCTCTGATGAGGACTTTCCGTACTTTGGACTTCGCTCTTAGACGGGCAAGGTTGAACAACCTGCCCCCTGATCTTGTGTGGAGGAAAATTCCTTCTTCTGAGGATTTGAACGCATGTGAAAGCAGCAGGGAGAAGAAAATCCCAAAAAGTGTGGGTGCGAGAACACAGCCCTGTTTCACACCACTCAGGATAGGAAAGGGCTCTGATGAGGAGCCACCATGTTGAATTGTGCCTTTCATATTGTCATGGAATGAGGTGATGATACTTAGTAGCTTTGGTGGACATCCGATCTTTTCTAGTAGTCTGAAGAGACCACGTCTGCTGACGAAGTCAAAGGCTTTGGTGAGATCAATGAAAGCAATGTAGAGGGGCATCTGTTGTTCACAGCATTTCTCCTGTATCTGACGAAGGGAGAACAGCATGTCAATGGTCGATCTCTCTGCACGAAAGCCACACTGTGCCTCAGGGTAGACGTGCTCGGCCAGCTTCTGGAGCCTGTTCAGAGCGACTCGAGCAAAGACTTTCCCCACTATGCTGAGCAGGGAGATTTCACGGTAGTTGTTGCAGTCACCGCGGTCACCTTTGTTTTCATAGAGGGTGATGATGTTGGCATCGCGCATGTCCTGGGGTACTGCTCCATCGTCCCATCACAGGCATAGCAGTTCATGTAGTGCTGAGAGTATAGCAGGCTTGGCACTCTTGATTATTTCAGGGGTAATGCTGTCCTTCCCAGGGGCTTTTTCCGCTGGCTAGAGAATCAATGGCATCACTGAGTTCCGATTTGTTTGGCGGTATGTCCAGCTCATCCATGACTGGTAGAGGCTGGGCTGCATTGAGGGCAGTCTCAGTGACAGCATTCTCCCTGGAGTACAGTTCTAGGTAGTGCTCAACCCAGCGGTCCATCTGTTTGCGTTGGTCAGTGATTATGTCCCCCGATTTAGATTTGAGGGGGGCGATCTACTTGATGGTTGGACCAAGAGCTCTCTTCATGCCATCATACATTCCTCTGAGGTTTCCGGTGTCTGAGGCCAGCTGAATATGACTGCATAGGTGTTGCCAGTAGTCGTTTGCGCAACGCCTAGCTGTTCTTTGTGCAGTACTTCTGGCTGTTTTAAGTGCTGCGGATGTTAAGTCGCTGGGGGCTTTCTTGTAGTTCAACAGTGCAATGCGCTTAGCGGCTATGAGGAGACCAAAACTGCACACAATACTGCAGGTGCGCTCTCACCAAGGCTCTATGTAACTGCAGTAAGGTATCTTTACTCCTCTACTCAAATCCTCTTTCAATAAACGCCAACAAACCATGTACCTTAATTGCTTGTAATACCTGCATGTTGGCTTGCATTGTCTCATGAAAAATTCCCTTTATAATTCAACACTTCCCAACGTCTGACCATTTAAAAAATATTCTTCAATTCTCTTTTTCCTCCAAAGTGGATAACCTCACACTTCTCCATATTGTATTCCATCTCAAATTTTATGCTGACTCGTTTAGCCACACATGCACACAGACACGCTCAGACAGACACAGAAACACACTAACGCACACACACAGCATGAGAATCCCCTTCCCCCAGCCCCGCTCACTCTCTGCTCCGGGCCCATTTCTTGCTCCACTCTGCCTCTTCCAATTCAGCCCCACCTCCCCTCCAGAACTTGCCCCGGCCTCGATGCTGACCTGAGCCATTGTGAACACACCCTCCCAGCGCCATGTGCTGCTGGAAGGAGGCTGCAATTTGGTCCATTCCCCCCAGGGAGCGTGATTTCTCAATTCGCCACTGTTTCAAACCCTCTGCAGCTGCTGCTGCCTCTGTGGGCAGCACGCATGCGCGTTTCCCTTCATTCATCAGCTGAGGCGGGGTGGGGGGCGGTGGAGCTACATCACGCACGCGCACTGAACAGGTTTAACAACAACATAAAATTTGCATTTACCTAGAGTCTCCAACATAATAAAATATCCCCAAGCGCTTCAGAGTGGTTACTATAACACTATATATAGCAGTCAGTAACATAAGGAGATATTAGGGACAGGTGATCAACAGCTTGTAGGTTTAACAGGGACAGGTGAGGATGTGATAGGAATATGGGATTAGTGTCGGATTAGTATAAATGGGTGGTTAATGGTTGGCACAGACTCGGAGGGCCGAAGGGCCTCTTTCAGTGCTGTATCTCTAAATCTAAAAATCTAACGTAGGTTTGAAGGAGTCTGTTAAAGGTGGAGAAAATAAAATTGGGGAATGGTCAAGAGGTCAGAATTAGAGGAGCGCAGATCTGTCGAGGGGTTGTCGGGCTGGAGGAGGATATGAGATAGGGAGGGGGAGAGGAGCCATGGAGGGATTTGAAAATGAGGATGAGAATCGTCGGGTCTGGAGGAGGTTACAGAGATAGGGAGGGGGCGAGGTGTCATGGAAGGATTTGAACAGGAGTATGAGATTCGTAGATTCTGTAGCTGGTTATGAGATTGGGAGAGGAGCAAGGGGCCATGGAGAGATTAATTTGAACAGGAGGATGTGGATTGCAAGGGCTGGAGGAGCTTTCAGGAATAGGGAGGGGGGCGAGGGGACATGGAGAGGTTTGATAAGGAGGATGAGAATTGTCCGGGCTGGATTAGCTAACAGAGATAGGGAGGGTGTGAGGGGACATGGAGGGAGTTGATCAGGCGAATAAGAATTGTCTGGGTTGGAGGAGGTTGCAGAGATAGGGAGGGGGCAACGGGACATGGAGGGATTTGAACAGGAGGAAAATAATTGTCCTGGCTGGAGGAGGTTACAGAGATAGGGAGGGGCCGAGGGGACATGGAGGGGTTTGATAAGGAGGATAAGAATTGTCTGGGTTGGAGGAGGTTACAGAGATAGGGAGGGGCCGAGGGGACATGGAGGGGTTTGATAAGGAGGATAAGAATTGTCTGGGTTGGAGGAGATTACAGAGATAGGGAGGGGGCGAGGGGACATGGAGGGAGTTGATCAGGCGGATCAAAATTGTCTGGGTTGGAGGAGATTACAGAGATAGGGAGGGGGCGAGGGGACATGGAGGGAGTTGATCAGGTGGATGAAAATTGTCTGGGTTGTAGGAGATTCCAGAGATAGGGAGGGGGCGAGGGGACATGGAGGGAGTTGATCAGGCGGATGAAAATTGTCCGGGTTGGAGGAGGTTAAAGAGATAGGGAGGGGGTGAGGGGACATGGAGAGTTTAGAAAAGGAGGATAAGAATTGTCCAGGCTGGAGGAGGTGACAGAGATAGGGAGGGGGTGAGGGTTCATGGAGGGATTTGAACAGGAGGATGAGAATTGTCCGTGCTGGAGGAGGTTGCAGAGATAGGGAGGGGGTGAGGGGACAAAGAGGGATTTGAACAGGAGGAAAGGAATTGTCCTGGCTGGAGGAGGTTACAGAGATAGGGAGGGGGCGAGGGGACATGGAGGGAGTTGATCAGGCGGATGAAAATTGTCCGGGTTGGAGGAGGTTAAAGAGATAGGGAGGGGGTGAGGTGACATGGAGAGTTTGGAAAAGGAGGATAAGAATTGTCCGGGCTGGAGGAGGTGACAGAGATAGGGAGGGGGTGAGGGTTCATGGAGGGATTTGAACAGGATGATGAGAATTGTCCGTGCTGGAGGAGGTTGCAGAGATAGGGAGGGGGTGAGGGGACATGGAGGGATTTGAACAGGAGGAAAGGAATTGTCCTGGCTGGAGGAGGTTGCAGAGATAGGGAGGGGGCAAGGTGACATGGATGGATTTGAACAGGAGGATAAGAATTGTCCGGGCTGGAGGAGGTTGCAGAGATAGGGAGGGGGTGAGGGTTTAATGGAGGGATTTGAACAGGAGGATGAGAATTGTCCGGGCTGGAGGAGGTTGCAGAGATAGGGAGGGGGCAACGGGACATGGAGGGATTTGAACAGGAGGAAAATAATCGTCCTGGCTGGAGGAATTTACAGAGATAGGGAGGGGGCGAGGGGACATGAAGGGTTTGGAAGAGGAGGTTAAGAATTGTCCTGGCTGGACGAGGAAACAGAGATAGGGAGGGGGCGAGGGGACATGGAGGGATTTGAAGAGGAGGTTAATAATTGTCCTGGCTGGACGAGGAAACAGAGATAGGGAGGGGGCGAGGGGACATGAAGGGATTGGAAGAGGAGGATACGAATTGTCCAGCCTGTGGGAGGTTACAGAGATAGAGAGGGGGCGAGGATCCATGGAGGGATTTGATCAGGAGGACAAGAATTGTCCTGGCTGGAGGAGGTTACAGAGATAGAGAGGGGGCGAGGATCCATGGAGGGATTTGATCAGGAGGACAAGAATTGTCCTGGCTGGAGGAGGTTACAGAGATAGGGAGGGGGGCGAGGATCCATGAAGGGATTTGATCAGGAGGACAAGAATTGTCCTGGCTGGAGGAGGTTACAGAGATAGGGAGGGGGCGAGGATCCATGGAGGGATTTGATCAGGAGGACAAGAATTGTCCTGGCTGGAGGAGGTTACAGAGATAGGGAGGGGGGCGAGGATCCATGGAGCGATTTGATCAGGAGGATAAGAATTGCCCTGGCTGGAGGAGGTAACAGAAAATGGGCAGGGGGCGAGGGCACATGGAGGGATTTGAAGAGGAGGATAAGAATTGTCCGGGCTGGAGGAGGTTACAGAGATAGGGAGGGGGCGTGGGGACATGGAGGGATTTGAACAGGAGGATAAGAATTGTCCAGGCTGGAGCAGGTTACAGAGATAGGGAGGGGGCGAGGGGGACATGGAGGGATTGGAAGAGGAGAATAAGAATTGTGCTGCCTGGAGGAGGTCACAGAGATGGGGAGGGGGCGAGGATTCATGGAGGGATTTGATCAGGAGGATAAGAATTGTCCGGGCTGGAGGAGATTGCAGAGATAGGGAGCGGGTGAGGGCACATGGAAGGATTTGAAAAGGATAAGAATTGTCTGGGCTGGAGGAGGTTACAGAGATGAGTAGGGGGCGAGGGCACATGGAGGGTTTTGAACAGGAGGATAAGAATTGTCTCAGCTGGAGGTGGTTATAGAGATAGGGAGGGGGTGAGGGGACATGGAGGGATTTGAACAGGAGGATAAGAATTGTCGTGGCTGGAGGAGGTTACAGAGATGCGTAGGGGGCGAGGGCACATGGAGGGATTTGAACAGGAGGATAAGAATTGTCCGGCTGGAGAAGTTTGCCGAGATAGGGAGGGCGTGAAGGGTCATGGAGGGATTTGAAGAGGAGGATAAGAATTGTCCGGCTGGAGGAGGATGCAGAGATAGGGAGGGGGAGAAGGGACATGGAAGGATTTGATCAGGAGGATAAGAATTCTCCTGGCTGGAGGAGGTTACAGAGATAGGGAGGCGGTGAGGGGACATGGAGGGATTAGAAGAGGAGGATAAGAATTGTCCGGGCTGGAGGAGGTTACAGAGATAGGGAGGGGGTGATGGGACATGGAGGGATTAGAAGAGGAGGATATGAATTGTCCGGGCTGGAGGAGGTTACAGAGATAGGGAGGGGGTGATGGGACATGGAGGGATTAGAAGAGGAGGATAAGAATTGCCCGGGCTGGAGGAGGTTACAGAGATAGGCTGGGGGTGAGGGGACATGGAGGGATTTGAAGAGGAGGATAAGAATTCTCCTGGCTGGAGGAGGTTACAGAGATAGGGAGGGGGTGAGGGGACATGGAGGGATTTGAAGAGGAGGATAAGCATTGTCCGGTCTGGAGGAGGTTACAGAGATAGGGAGGGGGTGAGGGGACATGGAAGGATTTGAAAACAAAGATGAGAATTTTGCAATCTAGGTGTTGCTTGACCGGGTGCCAGGGAAGTTCAGAGAGCACGGGGTGAGGGATAAACTGGACTCGCTGTGAGGTTAGGACATGGTCAGCAGAGTTTGGGATGACATCAAGTTTGGGAAGAGTAGAATGTGGGAGAGCAGCCAGGAGTGTGTTGAATTGTCAAGTCGAGAGATAATGAAGGCATGAATGAGGGTTTCAGTAACAGATGAGCTGAGACAGGGACAATGTCAGGTGATGTTATGGAGGTGGAAGTGGACAGTCTTAGTGATGTGTGGTCGGAAGCTCATCTCAGGGTCAAATATGACACCAAGGTTGCACACAACAGACATTTGTCAGGGAGAGGAATGGAGTTGGTAGCTGGGGAATGGAGTTTGGAGCGTCCATCAAAAACAATCGTTTCAGTCTTCCCAATAAACCTGGGTGCAAGGGGACACATGGATAAACTTTGAAACCAGAGAAACACTGGCATTGATGTAGCGCCAGTCAAGACCTCAGAATGTTCCAAAGTGCTTTGCAGCCAATTAAGTCAGTATTGAAGTATTAAAGTATTGCATTTGGACTGATCCGTTGATAGATTGGAGAAGCTGGGTCTGTTCTCCTTCGAGAAGAGAAGGCTGGGAGGAGAGTCAATAGAGGTGTTCAAAATCATGAGGGATCTGGACAGAGCAGATAGGGAGAAACTGTTCTCATTGGGAGAAGTGTCAAAAACCAGAGGGCACCGATTTACAGTGATTGGCAAAACTGCCAGAGGTGACATGAGGGAAAAGGGAAACTTTTCCTGTCCAGTGAGTGGTTGGGATCTGGAATACACTGCCTGAGATTGTGGTGGAGGCAGATCCAATCGTGGTTTTTAAAGTGAAATTGGATCATTATCTGAAGACAAAAAAATGCAGGGTTACAAGGAAAAGGCAGGGGAGTGGGATTAGCTGACGTGCTCTTGTAGAGAGCGGGCACTGGTTCCACGGGCTGAATGGCCTCCTTCAATACTGTAACCATGTTTTAATACCGTAATTCTATTGTTACTGATCCACCTGCCAGGGGAAACCTTTTCTCCTTATAGAAAGCATGTAAACCCTTCCTGAATATCAACCTCACCATTGAACCTCCCATCAAAAGTTCGCTGTTTGAGCGGAGCAACCTGAGCTTCAGGAGCGCCAGCCTCAGAGTGTATAACATTTACTGAGCTGAGAAAATACAAATACTCCCGAGATTGCGCAGTATTTACCACCTGCTGTGGTGGGATTTGATCCCATGTCCGCAAACATTAGTCTGGGTCTCTGCATATTACTCTGAGTTACCCGTTATACCAGAGATTGTTACAAACAACAAGAGCCAAAAAATATGCTACACTGACATATTGTATCAAGTGCAGAATTAAACACAAACTTACAATATCAGAGGCAAAGAGAGACAGAATAATTCCCATGCACACACAATACCACAACAGACAAGTACAGAATGAATCCCACAATCATATACATTAACATAGTCAGATCGATGCAGAACGAATCCCAAAACCATATTGTATCGGGGACTGACAGATACATTATGTACCCTATAATAACATAGAATACCAGAGACTGACGAAATATAGAATGATTACATCACACACAGTACCGGAGAGGGTCAAATGAATCCCACACTCACAATCTGTAGCAGAGACTTACAGATAGAGAGTGTCTCCGTCCCTGATACATAGTATCAGGAAGTTTCAGACAGACAATGTCCAGAGAGTGACAGATACAGAATTAATCCCTCTCACACACACAGGATCAGAGAGTGACAGACACAGAGTGAATCCCACACTCACACTGCGCACAACTGATCCCACACTCACACACAGTATCTGGAACTGTCATAAAGAGAGTGAATCCCACATTCTGACAAAGGAACTGAGAATGACAGAGACTGAATTAATACTACACACACACACACAGGATCAGAGAGAAACAGACACAGAGTGAATCCCACACTCACACTGCACCAGACAGTGATAGAAATACACCTGATCTCACACTCACACACAGTATCTGGAACTGTCAGAAAGAGAGTGAATCCCACATTCAGACAAAGGAACTGAGAATGACAGAGACTGCATTAATCCTACACACACACACAGGATCAGAGCGAAACAGACACAGAGTGAATCCCACACTCACACTGCACCAGACAGTGATAGAAATACACCTGATCTCACACTCACACACAGTATCTGGAACTGTCAGAAAGAGAGTGAATCCCACACTCAGACAAAGGAACTGAGAATGACAGAGACGGAATTAATCCTGCACACATACACAGGAACAGAATCTGACAGATACAGAATTCATCCCAAACTCATAGACTGTATCGAAGCGAGGTAGCTGAAGAATTAATCCCCCACTCATATACCGTAAGAGAATCTGACAGAGACAGACTTAACTCCATTCTCACACACTGTACCAAAGCGAAACAGATGCAGAATTAATCCCACATTCACAAAATGTACAAGGGAGTGACAGACAGAATTAATCCCATATGCACTCACAGTACCAGAGGGTGACAGGGACAGAATGTCCCT